>NW_022103906.1:3006012-3023723 GCF_000313985.2 Echinops telfairi
CCATTTGCTCTGATCAGACATGCCCCTCTCCCCTAGCTGCAGCTTCAGAGCCATCCTCTCAAGTAAATTCTTCTGGGGGGAGGGGCAGTTGTCCATGTAGCTGGTATGAGGGCTGAGCCCTCTGGCCCCTCCACTGGCTCCCCACTCCTTGCCAACAAGCTGCATTCTTCTGGCACTGGCTTTAAATCTGGTCCTTCTTGGAAAACACTTCTAAAGGTCAACAAACAGACCTCGAACTATTTAGTCATTTCTTTTTTTTTTGGTCGTCATTTTGTTTTGCTTTCTTTTGTTGCTTTGTTTTGTCCTGTCTTGCCTTTTGTGCATATTATTATCTCTGCAGGTCTCTCTAGATAAGATAGGTGGGATAGTAATCTGGAGGAGAAAACAATGGGACCACTGGTTCTGGGGGCACATGGGAGAGGGGGAGTCGGGGGAAAGGAAGTGGGTGTTAACAAACCCAGGGACAAGAAAACAACTGCATTCAGTTTTGAATTATCTTCAAAAATTGTACTTGCATGTGATATCAGTAATACTGTTGACTAATTTAAATATTCTATTGGATCAGCTTCATTTGAGAAGGGTATTACTATGGATGACAGTTTGATGTTTCAGGTGGCTACCTCCAAATTTCTTGTCATGCACGATTGTTGTCAGTGTTGCCTTCATTGATTGAAACATTTCATTTGGTGTTTCATCAATTCCTAGAGCTTGATTTTCTACAATGCCTTCAGTGCAACTTAGAATTCTTCCTTAAATACCTGCAATTATTGATCATAGGCTTTCTCTTGAAATGGTAGAATGTGGACCAATTATTTTTGTCACAGTGACTCTGTGTCTCTTCTTTATGTTTTGGTACTTCCTTCATTGCTCAATATTTTGCCCATAGAATCTTTCAATATTGAGTGTTATCCTTTCAGTCGTTTAGCTTGAGAAATGCCAAATATATTCTTCTATTTTTTTTAACTCTACGGTTTTGCACATTCCATTTTTTAAATTGTTTTATTAGGGGCTCATACAACTCTTATCACAATCCATACATACATCAATTGTGTAAAACACATTTGTAAATTCATTGCCCTCATCATTCTCAAAACATTTCCTCTCCACTTAAGCCCCTGGCATCAGCTCCTCATTTTTCCCCCCCCTCCCCTCTCCCTCATGAGCCCTTGATAGTTTATAAATTGTTATTTTGACATATCTTGCCCTATTCGATGTCTTCATTCACCCACTTTTCTGTTGTCCATCCCCCAGGGAGGAGGTCACATATATTTCCTTGTAATCGATTCCCTCTCTCCAACCCACTCTCCCTCTAACCTCCCAGTATTGCCACTCACACCACTGGTCCTGAAGGGATCATCTACCCTGGATTCCCTGTGTTTCCAGTTCCTATCTGTACCAGTGTACATCCTCTGGCCTAGCCAGACCTGCAAGGTAGAATTCGGATCATGATAGTGGGGGTGGGGAGGAAGCATTTAGGAACCAGAGGAAAGTTGTATTTTTCATCGTTGCTTCATCGCACCCTGACTGGCTCATCTCCTCCCTGAGACCCCTCTGCAAGGGGATCTCCAGTGGCCTACAAATGGGCTTTGGGTCTCCACTCTGCACTTCCCCCCTCATTCGCTATGGTAAGATTTTTTGTTCTGATGATGCCTTATACCTGATCCCTTCGACAATTCGTGGTTGCATAGGCTCGTGTGCTTCTTCCATGTGGGATTTGTTGCTTCTGAGCTTGATGACGGCTTGTTTACCTTTTTTATACTTCACTTTGTCTTCTAGAGCTGCCCATTGAGATAGTCTGTTCAGCTCTTTAGCTAGGTCTTTTAAAATTGTTTTCAGTTACTTCAGTATATTCACGAACAAGTTTCAGAGTCTCTTCTGACATATATTTTGGACTTTTATCCTGTTTTTTTTTTCTTCCTCCTAATAACTGATGAATTGAACCACTGATTTTGCAATTAGCAGCACAATTCACAGTCCAGTACATCACCTGAGATCTTTTTACTTTTACTTAGAGTTGTATAAATGTTTTCAAAGTAGGTGTGATTATGGTAGCACAGCTCTGGGAACATCCTAATACATTTTAAATAGGCCAAATATATGGTATGTGAAATATACCTCAATATAATGATTTCAATCAAATTGTAAATTATTATTTGGATTTTAAGCCATGATTTCTGACTTGTTTGTATAAAAGCTTTACTTTCTCAATATTAAGATGGTAATTGTCTATATCTCTTCACCTCTTTCATTATCATCTATTTAAAATAATACATTTAATTTTGCTTTTGGTGAAAGTTTTCAAAGCAAATTAGTGTCCTTTGAAACAATTTTTATACATATTATTCAGTTACATTGTTTACAGTTTGCACAGTATGTCAACATCCTCGTTATTCCTGTTGTTTGAGTTCCACTAATGTAGCTTCCCTGATTCCTGTCCCTTCACCTTCTTTTTTGTTTGTTTGTTTCACGGTAACTTTTGATAGTTTGTCTTATCATAGATATTTTGTTTTAATAGGAGGTAATACTGTTTGTTTCATGAGCCAATCTCCTCATAGGACACAGTATCACTTCTCTCTTAAGTCTGCGAGACTAGAAATCCTTACAGGAGCAAACAGCCTCGTCATCTTCCCCCCTCAGAAAAGTTGGCAAGTTCAAACAGCTGACCTTGTGGTTAGTAACTCCACACATAGCCAACTTTGCACTCAGACCAGTTGGATAACTGTAGCTGAGTAGCTTGTTTAGGGGTTTGGGAGTATTGGGTCTCTTGCTTTGGCTCCTGAGGATCTCTTTCATTTTTATCAAGTTAATTCTTTCAGCAAAGAATATTGTTGGGATTAGGGTGGGGATTGCATTGTATTCATAGATCATTGGCAGTACTATTGACATCTTTTCCCTTTCAGCTCCTTTCCTCCCAAAGCCTTTGTCCAAGGATTGCTTCAGAGGCACTCTCTCCTATGTAGTCTATTATGAAGGCTTTGAGAAATTAATTGTTTTTTCTTGAGATTTGTCCTAAATAATACCTCCAACTTTTAGCTCCCTGGAGGGCAAGATAAATTGACTTATAGTTTTTGTCTGACCAGTATCCAATCCTATATGCAATTTGACAGATGGGTAATTTTCCGTAGAGAGTAAATGGCAATGTAACTAGGAACAAAATCCTGATTCCTAGAATTAGATAAATTCTAATGTATTCCAATTTCTTTCTCCACATAGGTAAACTTGAGACTCTTTTTTCAGATTATGCCAGTTACCTTTGGTTACATACTTTACAATGCTTTAATTTTGATTTTATTTTTGCACGTGTGTGTGTCTATATTGTTTTGAAGAATTATAAGGGTATAAATTCTTTAATTCAAATATCTTGTAAAATATGTAAAATAAATTAGCTTTAACGAGCCTTGCCATTGTATTCAGTAAATGCTTGATTGCTAACTAAAAGATCAGCAGTTTGAACTCACCAATAACTCCTTGGAAGGAAGACTACGTCCATGCAAACTACAGCCTTGGCAAGGCCAGGAGTTAGTGGTAATGACCACACAGAACTCAAAACCAATATTCTTGATTAAAGGGTTTATTCCGGAAGTTAACAGGTTGCAGTGAAAGTGAGCAGTACTTTCAGGATACAGCCATTCATCAGGACGTGTTACAAAATTCTTTCATGGCTGTTAAAGATGCTCAAAGCGCATGCCGCTCTCCCCAGAAGCCCTAACCCCCCTAACCCGAAGGCATTCAATTTAAGCTCCATGGGTCAGCAAACCTAGCTCTCTGAAGTAAGTGCCCAGAGGTGCACCTCTTTAGTAAACCTCAGCGTGAAAGCATTCAGCAACGACTCTGTGGACCAAGAGGCACCTCACTCCAGTAAGCCTCAGCCAGAAGGCACTCAGCACTACTTCTGCGGGTCATAAAGTCACCCCCTCCACAAAACCCCCTCCCGTCCAGAAGCACTCAGCTTCTCTTGCTTTGGATCTTGGTTCTCCTGTCACAGCTCTTTCTGGGTCTAAGAGGTTCACTTCACAGGAATCTCAGTGTCCAGATGGTGTGCTTGACTCCTGGCTCTTGCTGGTAGAGAGCTCTTCTCTCCTGCTTTACAGAGGGTTCGTTTTATACCGAGCAGGATGGAAAGCCAATGAATGCATTTAACAATTACTCACAGCTGAATCCTGTGAATGTCTTCCCCACCTTCCTACCAGGAAAAGGTTATTCAGTGGGAGTTACAGAGACTTTAGCTAGAAGATCTACATTAAATAATTCACTGCCCCCACAACCTCCATATATTCCTACCTGAAATAAAAATACCTTAACCTTTGATATAACATCAGATTTCCAAAATAAAAATAATCCTGATCCCAAATAATGCTAATACCCTAAAATACATGCCATTTTATGACCTAAACAGTTTTGCGACTTTTCCCCCACCACTGAATTTAGCTGTCTTAATATATCAGCTACTGTTAACTTATGAATCAGCGGTACATTCATTAGAGCAGGGTGATTACTAAAAGATCCTGTTGGAGTGATTGAGTCATTCACCAGTTTGTTCTCATTCATCAACTCTGAAAGAGTGTCAGCTAGTGAATAATCTGAACGTCAGTCACCGTCATTAAGAGGAACTTTAAATCTGGGGGTGAGGACTCTTTTAAAAATCTGCATAGATTAAACATTATTAAAATCCTCCAAAATCAGTCACAATGATTCTACAAAGGCCTGTAATGGCAAATAGGATATCTTCTAATGGGATTATAATGACAAGATAATAATAAAGAAACATTAAGCAAATGGAGGCAACTCTATTAAATTTATTAATATTCAAATATTGGGGAAAATATATGCTGAGAGTGACATGAATCCTATTGACTACCCCATGAAGAAAAATATTGAGTGGTTGATCCTCACAGAGGAAAAGCTCCAATCGTCTGTGCTTTTCGACATTCCTAAGGCTGTGCTGTCATTTAGTTGGAGCAGTGACAGTGCCATGAATATGCCTTGCTTGTAACTGGTGAGAGAGGCCCTATAATAGCACGATGGACTCTCAAAATGTGAATGTACTTCTGATTTAAAGTCATGAGCAGGTTTTGTACCTGCCTGTAAGCACACTGTCATTTTGGTTATCAGATAAAGTCTCATCTTATTTTGAAATGAGAGGTGCCTTTCAGGATCAAGGGTGAAGCTGGGTTAATTGAAACTTTATGTGAAGAAGGGCAATAGCGAGCCTACTCCAGAAGGAGCCATTATTTTCAGATCCTACACAAGTGCATACTCTTGGATTTATCTTGAAGGAAATTTTATGTTATTTTGAGATGCAAATGTTTTGACACATGGCCTATCTAGATCATAGAAAAGAATGACAGATATTTATAATTTTGAATACTGCATAATTTGGGAGGAAGTTTATAGTTTTCTCAGATGGCAACAAGGAGACAAGGGAATCAATTAAGAGCCCGATGTAAGACAGAAGCAAAAGCAGTAAAGACACCAAAGGAATATTTTCCAATTATAAACATCACTGCTTGACAACTGCTGAAGAGGAATTTTCAGGGACTCTGTCCTCAGGAAATGGGTGAATGATGGTGTTATGCATGAAACCTAGACGTAGGCTTGGAATTAGGCTTAAGGAAGGAAGTGGAGGCTTTAAGGAGAATTGTGAACAGGTTTATCTACAATTTGGAAGATGAATTCGAACTATATATAATACTTAGAGAATCATCTCCTTAGAAATCAGAACTAAAGTACTGAGATAAAACAAAACAAAACGCCTCAATGCCATTGAGTCAATTCTGGCTCATGGCAACTTGATCAGATAGGGTAGAACTGCTCCTAGGAATCGAGGGGATTCAGAAGCCTCACCTTGCCTCTGAAAAGCAATAGGTGATTTCAAACTGCTGACCTTTAGGTGAACAGCCCAGTGAGTAACCACTATGCTGCCAGGGCTCCTAAGGTGTGTGATAGAAGAGGAAGACCTTAGGCATGGAGGCAGTGCTCTAATAGGCTTCAGAATCATATTTGGGAAAATTCTTACATTTTGATTTATGAGCCACAAAAGAGACATTTTAGTGCATTGGTAAGTAAGTAGCAGTGTCCATTTTACAAAGAATCTGCAAAGTTAGTAAGTCTAGATTATTTTAAAATACTAAATACACTCAGAGCCATCAAGTCAGTGCTGCCTAAACCCCTGAGGGTTTCTACAGCCCAGTCTTTCTCTAGTCAAGCGGCTGGTGGTTTTGAACTGCTGACTATGCAGACTGAAGGCTAATGCATAACCACTAAACCACCAGGGCTCCATAAACGAAATATAATCATACCCAAATTGCACTAAAATGTTCATTAGTGAACAGTTCTTTAGTTACTTAAAAATAGAATGTAAAGTAACATCTATGAAAATTACATAATTACTTAGATTAAAACCAAATTTTTCTATACTTTTTTGGCAAACAGTCAAACTCAAGATTAGAACAAGATTGTAATAGGTGATCCATGATACTGTGAGAGAATTGTTAAACTAAGACAGCCTTTATGACGCATGGAAAAAAACATGTAGCCAACTCAAGTGTCCCTTAACCACCATTATAGGCTGTGGTTACCTGATAATCCAATGAGATCAAATACACTTGGGAAATGATGACCTCCACACATGGACCCCAGTAAGGTTGGCTGGCTCTATATTTTCATTATTGAAATGCAAACCAATTGCGGTTGGGTTGGTTCTGACTCATGAGCACCCCTGTGTGTAGGCTAGAGCTTCTCTGTGAGGGTTCAAAGTGGTGACCTGCTTTTGAAAGCAGATCACCAGGCCTCTGTTTTCTAAAGTGCCACTGGGTGGGTTTGAGCTGACAAATTTCCCATTAGTGGTTGCATGCATTTGTCACACACACACACACACACACACACACACACACACACGTGCACACACACACATTTCTTAAAGAAACTTCCAATGACATTTGGAAATACATACAGAAATCAGTATTTCTGGTTGGAAAATTACACTGTGTACTTATTCTAATTGGTCCATTTTAAATTAATCAAGGACAGTACATTTTTTGTGTGCTTGATAGAGTGAGGACTTCGAGTATTTGAAGTCAGAAGTTCCCAGTCTTCTTTGCCATGAGTGCCTCAGTGGTGTCCTTGTCAGATGCTGTCCAGTGCACTGTGATTCATAGTGACTCACGCAGAGCCAAGTGGAACACCGTGTCCTCCTGCACCATCTTTACCCTTGTTCTTCTGCTGGGGCCCATTTTCGCAGCCTGCCTTTAGGGAGCATTCTGGCTGGACTTTGTCCACGATAGGTTTGTTTTTCTTTTGGCAGACCAGTACTTTCAATGTTATTTGCTAGCATCGTATTTCAAATGCATCAGTTCTTCTTTGATCTTCCTTTTTCAGCAAAATATCATGACTTGGTTAAGGTGCACCTCAAATCCTCGAAGCAACCTATTTAATTTTTAGCATTTTAAAGATGTCTTCTGCAGCCAATTTATCCAATGGAACATGTCTTTTGATCTCTGGACTGCTGCTTCCAGGAACAGGAATTGTAGATCCAAGCAAAATGAAATCCTTGAGAACTTCAATCTTTTTTTAAATGTTTTAATTTTTTTTCATTTATCATAATGTTATCTATTGGTCCAGTTGTGAGGATTTTTTTGTTGCTGTTGTTTATTAAGTTGAAATCACACCGATCTTTACCAGCAAGTGCTTCAAGTCTTCCTCCCATTCAGCAAGCCAGGTTATGTCATCTGCTCATCATAGTTACACACCTTCCTTCCATCCTGATGCCACAGGATTATCTTCTTCTTTGTATAATTCACTTTTTCTGAGCACAGATTGCATAAGTATGGTGAGAGGATAAAACCCTGTTACAACCTTTGCTGATTTTAAAACATATAGTGTCCCCATGTTCTGTTCACCCAACTGCCTCTTGAGTCATGTAGAGGTTCCACATGAGCACAATGGGTTGGAATTCACATTTTTCTTAAGGCTATCCATAGTTTGTTATGACCCACACAAATGCTGTGGCATAGTCAAGAAAATACAGGTAAACCTTTTTTTGTGTTTTCTGTTTTAGCCAAAAGTCATCTGACAACAGCAATGTCATTTCTGAGTCTGGTGTGAACTTCTGGAAGCTCCCTGTCAATCTAATGATGGTAACCATTATGGGATAATCTTCAGTGAATTATTACTTGTATATGTTATCAATATTGTTCAATAATTTTTGTATTTTGTTTTATCATCTTTCTTTGGAATTGTACAAATAAGATCTCTTCTAGTTAATTGGCCAAGAAACTGTCTTCTAAATGTCTTGACATAGATTACCGAGACCTGGTGGCATAGTGGGCTAAGTCCTGAGATGATAACCACAAGGTCAGAAGTTTAAATCCTGTAGCCTTCCATGGGAGAAAGGTTTCCAGGCATTGAAAGTAACAGGGGCAGTTCTATTCTGTGCTGTTGAATTACTTGAGTTTTGGCTTGATGGCAGCAAGTGATCATGGGACAGTGAATTAAATGTTGAGCTGCTCACAAAGTTGGCAGTTCAAACCCATTATCTCCTCCATCAGAGAAAGATGAGACTGCTCCCATAAGGGCGACAGTGTTCTCAACCAAAATTAGTGCCTACGGGATTTTTTTTTATTAAAAAAATGCAAATTTAGGTCTAAACAACTTGATAAATATTTAAGTTTATCTTACATAGTATCTGTCAAAAGAGGGAAATGAACAAAATTTCAAATTCTCCATAGAATACAGACTTTCTGGATTGATTAAGACTTGATGAACCCATGTAAATATAGCCTTGAAGTAATCTTTAAAAAAGAATGCTTAAACCGTAGTTATCCACTGATTTCTTCTGTGAATGAAGAAAAAAAAGCTTATTTTAATTAATGAAGTATGAAGGCAAGTAAAAGAGTATTGTTGTATAATCATAGAAAACTTTATTTAAAATATCAAAATGTGAAGCTATTCTTTCTTGACATATGATCCATCTTGATCTATCTACTTTTAATGGCATTATTTAGATCCATATAACCCTTCCTTCAGAGAATTCTGCCCTCTTTGAATTGTATCACATCATAATAAAAATATTGGGATTTCCAAGGGACACAAATCATGATCTTTTTCAATGCTCTTTAGGTTTGAGTTGGGGGGAAGAGGGACAAATTTAGGGCTGTTGTGCAGATGGAACAAAGTTTCACAACTGAATTCTGGTTGGACACCTCTACTACCCTTGAAGAATGAGCAGAGACTTTTTTTGTGCTAAGAAAAAACATTGTTAATGTGATTTTCCTGGCCTTTTTCTCAAAACCAGTGGAGTTTTCAATTTTCTCCATACTTCTTCATAATAAAATCATCCTGTGTCCTTTGTGTCTTCTGATAAAAATCTCGTAAGATTATCCTTTGGCAATACAGAAGTCGTTTCCATAAGCTTCTGAGCTAATCACTTTTCTTTGAATGGCACTTGCCTGGCATATGTCCTTGGAAGGTATCGCTTTTATTAGACTCCCCCCTTTTTTCTCTGGGTGAAGCAACGCTAAGGAGACTAAGACACATGACTTACCGAGGACTTGTCGGAGGCCTTCCACTGGTTGCAGAGTCACGCAAAAAGGAGCTGAAAACACAGGGATCCAGGACAGATCAACCCATCTGGACCAATATTGAGATTAGTCATGCCAGGAGGGTAAGGGGAAGGTGGGGGGAGAAAGGGGAACCAAGCACAATGACCTACCTATAACCTACCCCCCTAGGGGGATGGACAACAGACAAGGGGGGTGTGGGGAGACATTGGACAGTGCAAGACAGGAAAAATAATAATAATTTGTAAATTATCAAGGATGAGGGAGGGAGGGGAAAAATGAGCTGATACCAAGAGCTCAAGTAGAAAGAAAATGCTTTGAAAACGATGATGGCAACATATGTACAAATATGCTTGAGACAATGGATGTGTGTATGGGTTGTGATAAGAGTTGTGTGAGCCCCCAATACAATGATTTTAAAAATATACTCGTTGTTTCAAATAAACCCATTCACATAAGATTTGGTACCCAAGTAGCAAAACTATTTTACTCAAGCTAATACATCTACTTTGTTCATCATGCTGTTTTAAAGAACTGTCTATGTGAGATGATAATTGGAAGTTCAGGATAAAACAGAAGAGAAGTTAAAGAAGTCCATGAGAGCCAAAATATGACCATGAATTTATGCCACTTGAATTTCAAGAACATCTCAAAAACACATTTGATGTATTGAACATTATTCATAGAAGATCTGATGAGGACATGAAGCCAATCAATTATGAAGAAAGCAAAAGGACATTTAAAAGACAGGAAAAAAAAAGAAAGAAAGAAAGAAAGGATCAAAGGGGATGCCAAAAGAGACTCTGAAATGTATTCTTAATCAGAGAGTAGCTAAAGCAAACAGAAGAAATGAGGTAGTCAGAGAATTTCGAAGGGCAGTTTGGGAAGGCAGCCAAATAATGGAATGTGTGAAACCTGAAAGGGAATGACATTCTCAGCATCTCTTAAAAGGAAAGAACTCAAGAAAAAAGGCAAGGCTTGAATTTAAATCTTGAAAGAGACTGTGGGTAAAATATTGACTGATGCAGGAAGCATCAAAAAAAGATGGAAAGAATAGAGTCACTGAACCAAAAAGAACTAATTATCAGTCCACCATTCAGATGTTAGTATATAAGCAAGAACCAATGGTGCTGCAAGTTCAAGTGGCACAAATGCATTACCCAAAAACAAGACTCAAGGAATTTATGAAATACCAACTGAAATGTTTCAACAACCCATTGAAGTACTGGAAACACTCACTCATCTATTCCAGGAAATTTGGAAGAAGTCTACTTGGTCAATTGGTTGGAAGAGATCTATATTTGTGCCATTCAAAAGAAAGGTTACCTAACAGAATGCTCAAACTATAGAACAATATCATTGATATCACACTCACGTAAAATTTTGTTGATGATCATCCACAATAGTTGCAGCACTACGGAAATTCCAGCCAGAAGTTCAGGTTGGATTTAGAAGAGGACATGGAACAAGGGCTAGCATTGCTGATGTCATAGCAGAGAATACCAGAAAGTTGATTGTTTATGCTTTATTGATTATATAAAGACATTTAACTGTGTGGACCATAATAAACTGTGGATAAACAAGAGAAGAATGGGAATGTCAGAACACTGCATTGTGCTCATGAGGAATTTCTAGAACTCAGTGTGAAGAAAACCAAAATCCTCACAATGGTACTGACAGATAGCATTATGGTAAATGGAGAAAGTGTTGAAGTGGTCAAGGATTTCGCCTTGCTTGGATAAACAGTCAATGTTCTTAGAAGCAACTGTCCAAAGATCATGACCCAAGCTAGGGTATATTCCAATGCCTCATATGCATGGGAAATGTGAATATTGAATAAGGGAGACCAAAGTAGAATTGGTGCATTTGAATTATGGTGCTGGGGAAGGACATTGAAATACCAAGGACTTCTGTAATGGTAAGCCCATCTGTCTTGGAAGAAGGGCAGTCAGCGTGCTCCTTAGAGACAAGGATGGCAAGACTTCATCTTACATAGTTTGGATATTTTGTCAGGAGGGACCAATCCCTGACTAAGGATATCATGTTTGATACAGTGGCGGGGCAGGAAACAATTAGAAGGTCCTTAATGATATAAATTGACACAGGGGTTGCAATAATGAGCTCAGGCATGGGAACAATTGTAAGGATGACAACACAGGTCTCTGTGCAGTGGTTTGTTCTGTTGTGTAAATGGCCACTATGGGTCAGAACCGATGTGATGGCACCTATCAATAATAACATCGGAGGTGAAATTGACAGTGGTAACCGGGAAGATTGGAGCAGAAGCTTTGGTGGAGAGATTAGGTTAAGATAATTTTGGTAGATCAATGAGAAAAAGAATAATGAGTATTGCTGTTGTTGTTGCCATTGAGTCAGCTCAGCCCTCTAATGACCCTGTGCACAACAGAACCAAACATTGCCTGGTTCTGCACCATCCTCACAAGTGTTCCTGTGCTTGAGCCCATTGTTGCAGCCACGGTGTCCGTCCATCTCTTTGAGGGTCTTCCTCCTTTGTGCTGCTTCTCTATCAAGCTTGATCTACTTCTCCAGTTACTGGTCTCTTCTGACAACATGTCCAAAGTTTGTAAGATGACGTCTCACCATGCTTGCTTCTAAGGAGCACTCTGGCCATACTTCTTCTGAGACAGATTTGTTTGGTCTTCCTTCGTCAATGTCCAACTTTCACATGCATATCAGGCAACTAACTGAAGTTAGCATGGCTTGAGTCACATGTACATTAGTCCTCAAAGAAACATTCTTGCTTCTCAATACTTTAAAGAACTCTTATGCAACAGATACACTCACACAAAAATTTTAAAGCAAAAGAAAACAGAAAAATGGGATTGTTCACTTCTGTAATCATCATCTCTCAATTTCACAAGATAAAAAGGAAACAGCGCATAAAAACACATAACTCCAAAGAAAATGCTATAAAAAATGCTTTCATTCTGAAATAGTCCCTTAGACGCTGTATTAGGATATGTATCCCAGTGAGTACAGCATATTTTCTCCAAATTCACAATGAAATTGGCTATCACTGCCCTCCTTTCCTCTTCCTCAAATTTTACTGTGCTTTAATTGAGGAACTGTGTAGAACATAGCTTTTCACAATGATATGGCAGCACTTGAAAGTATTATAGCAAGATTCAATATTGAAACTGAACCTCTGAACTACTTTGAATTCATAATTTATATAGATGTGCAGATGTTGTGGATTGCTGTGTTTCCCTTGACATATTAAATGATCTCTTGACAATTCTGGTGCCTCAGGGTTCCCAGTTTGGGAACTAAGTCTTACAGAGCTATCTTTTCCTCTTTCTTCATTGATTTACTTATTAAATTATTATTAAACATTTGTTATGCGCCATCTGTTGTAAACACATTTTGATATATGAATTCTACACAGATTTGACCCTATAGCAGCTGGTAGTAGAGAAGAAGAAAGAAAAATACCTCACTGTCATGGAGTCAATTCTGACTATAGTCAAGAGGAGTATATTGTACTCTTCTCTACAACAGCACAGACCCAGCTCTTGCAACATTTACCAGGCTACATGACTACCAATTGGAAGTGTGGTGCTGGAGAAGAACATTGACAGTATCATGAACTACTAAAAGGACAAAGCAATCTGTCTTGGAAGAAGTACAGCCAGTACATAGAGACAAGGATGGCGAGACTTCATCTTAAATATTTGGATATGTAGTCAGGAGAGACCAGTCCCTAGGGAAGGGCATCATGTTTTTAAAATAGATTGGAAGCTAAAAAAGAGGAAGACCCTCAAGAAATGGATTGACACAGTGGCTACAACAATGGACTCAGGCATAGAACAATTGTGAGTCTGGGGGAGGACCAGGCAGGGTTGTGTATAAGGTTGATATGGAACCAATTAGATGGCACTTAAGATACAACTGTGACTTCTAGCAAGAAGAAGAAATGTGAGAAGGTTCATGTGGAAACATGAATTAGACTGAGTCAAGTGGGAGGAATAGTGTTTACAGAGGTGTGAGGGTAGAAATTGAGTGCCTCATACAGGTACCAGCTGGTAGTTTGAGTTGCCTGGACTGAAGAGTTAGGGAGAAACTAATGGGCAAAAACTCTGTAGTGGCAGAAGATAAGTCATGGTCTTGAATTCTAAATTGAGCAATTTGAAATTTAATACTGAATAGAAATAGTAAATCACACTAGTCTGTGTGTGATTTACTAATATACATGATTTCTTTATGTCTTGTTATATTCTGATATACATCATATTTTCCTGATTCAGAAAGTCATCATCTCTAGATATCGCTTGCCTTGGTCATTGTCTTGGCTCTTAAACTTGCTTTGTCCTTACCTGCTAACCACAACCTAGCAGTTCGAACCCACCTGTTGGAGACAGATGGAACTGTTGGCCCCATAAGGATTTCCTTGTGTTGCAATTGACTCTACAGCTGGCAGTTTGGATTTGTTTTGTACCTATATGACCATTTCTCCTCAGTTGTGTGTATATTAATTTAGTATGTGCTCCAACTTCCTGAGCTAAACATGACTCTGATGTCTCTAACCCTGGGAATGTAGACATGTTATTTAACCATACTGTACCACAGTTTTCTCACCTATATGATGGAAATAATAATGGCACCCAACTTAAAAGTGATTGTACATTTTTTATTAATGATTTAATGCACACAAAGCCCCAGATCCATGCTTGGCATGTAGTAAGCCCCCAATTAATATCGTTACTTCTATTATAATTTTATTTTATAGCCAAGTAGACTAAAAAGAGTATTGAGCTTGTCATTGTCCCTTTACCTGTTTTCTATAACTTGTGGTGTATGGAATTATTTCCTGTCATTCTAACACCTGTGGTGAGTAGAACTGTGCAGCAGTTAGGAGAAAGTTTATAGGGAATTTTTATGAAATGATAAACATTGCTTCTTTGAGGGACAAAAATCAACCTTTAAATGATGCAAACTCTATTGTCGGAAATGAAAGTATGGAGTTTTTAAAACAAAGGATTCCTTGTTATAAAATTGTGCCAAGAGAATAAATGGCACAGGGATGTATTTGCAAATGACAGATTTTAGAGTCCCGGGATCTAATGTGTACGAATGCTAATGATGCGCTGACCATTGCTCAGTGAGGCGCAGCCATGCTCACAGGATTCTGGAGTCATCCACAGCTTCTTTTAGGTTGCCAAGCTCTAGCTGAGGGTTGCGTTTAAATACTGCGAGGTAGTTTAGTATTGCAAGATTTTAAAAGGAGAAAAGTATATCATTTACATCCTTGGTACCCTCCTGGGCTCTTCTACAGAATAGCTATTCTATAAATATTTGTTAAATGAATATATTTGAAAAATATATGTATATTTATACATATGACTTTCCTTTGAGCATGTTAGCCCTTTAAAAAATAAGAGCTTTCCATTTTAATCCACTCCAAGGTCAATGCATAGTAGATTTATGTGTCTAATTCATCTGGTATGAATAACGTAAGAATATAATTTACATGTGCTGTCGTTAGCCTCCAAGAACACTGCAGAGTCCTGCACCACCTTCACAATTGTCATGTTTGATCCTGTCTATCCACTCATCAAGGGTCTTCCTGTCTCGTTCTGTCTTTCTACCTTATAATGTCCTTTTCTAGGGACTGACCTGCCTTGAGAACACGTCCACAGGTAGGAGACCAAGTCTCATCATACTTACTTCTGAGAAGCACTCTGGTTGCACTGCTTCCAAGACACACTTGTTGGCTATTTTGGAAGTCCATGGTGCTTTCAGCATTCTTTGCCAGCACCAAAATTCAAATGCATTCATTGTTCTTCAATATTCTATTTTTAATGTCCAACATTCACATTCATATGAAGTAATTGAGAATGTTATGGTGCCAGTCAGATACACGTTGGTCCTCAAAGTAACCTCCTTTATTTTCAATACTTTAAAGAAGTCCAGTGCAGCAGATTTACACAATGTAATGCATCATCTTATCTCTCAACTGCTGCTTCTATGAGCATTTATTGTAGATGCAAGCAAGACAAAATCCTGGACTTTAATTTTTTTCTTGTTTATCCTGATGTTACCAGTTTTGATGGTTTGGGCTATGTTCAAATTGGATTGCAATTAGATATTGAAGGTTACCATCCTTGGCCTTCATTAGCAAGTGCTTCAAGTACTCCTCATTTGCATCGAGCAAGGTTGTAGCATCTGCATATCACAGGTTGTTAATAAGTCTTGCTCAAATTCTGATACCACATTCTTATTTGCTCTGCATACAGATTGAATAAGTATAGTGAAAGAAAACACCCAACCCTCTCACCTTTCCTGAATTTAAGCCATACTTTAAACCCTTGTCCTCTCCATGCAATTACCTCTTGGCCCATATACAAGTTCCACATGAGCACAATGAAGTGTTCTGGAATTCCCACTCTTCTCAAGGCTATCTATTGTGGAGCCACACAGTTGAGTACCTTGGCAAAGTCAATGAAGCACAAGTAAATATCTTCCTCATGTTGTTTGTTTAGATCAAGATCCATCTGACATCAGCAATGATATTCCTTATTCTACCCCCTCTTCTGATTCACAGATTCTTCCTCTGGCAGCTCCCTGTAAATGGATCTCTACAAATGTTGTTGGGTAATCCTCAACCAAATTTTATTTGCATGTGATATTCATGATATTTTTCTATAGTTTGAGCATTCTGTTGGATCACTTTTCTTTGGAAAGGATACTAGTAGGAAGTTGGCCAAGTAGCTGTCTTCTCGATTCTTGACAAGATCAATGAGGCTGCTAGTGCATGTTGAAATATTTCAATCGGTGTTCCATGGGTTCCCTGGGCCTTGTTTTTTGGCTACTGTCACCACTTGTCTTTCAGTTTGTCATACTATGGTGACTTGTGTTTTAGGACACTGGTATTTAAAATACCAACAGGGTCGCCCAAAGTGAACAAATTTCAACATAGCATCCATACTGTGAACAGAGTACAAAGAAGGAATATGTTGTACATTTCAGAGAAATTAGCCACTGGAAATGCTAGGGACAGCATCCAAACCTTGTTAGAAACTGAAAGGCCCATGAATAACAGCAGAACATTGTCAGATGTAATCCCAGAAGAGGAGTCCCCTTACAATTACACATGATTCACTTTTAAAATTAGGTATAGTTTGACCTTCAAATATACCCTAAAATGACATGTCAATGGAGGAAAGTACAGGTTCTGTCATCTTATATTTAAAAATCTTCTTTATCACATATATGCTGGCTGTGCTGCTGCCCTGAGATCCAGTCTCTGCATTTGTTACTTAGATGACTGAAAATTGAAATCAATAGCATTAGAAAAGCCATACACTATGTGGGGAGCACAGGGGCATTTATATTCTGGGTCTCACTGTGCTGGAGTCCAAGGAGAACTATGTGTCAGTCATAAGAATGTTACAGCAATGGTCCTTTGGTTTTTCTTAGTTCCTCCTCAATAGAGTATCTGACATACATCTCTTTCAACTTTAAAGTAGAAAAGCATTTGTAGACATCCTACGGATATTATCATCATTTAAAAAAAAGCAGAAGAAAGAACGAAAACAAACTAAATCACAATTAAAGAAAGCCTGGACTGAAACATCAAAATCCTGGCTTTAAGTCCAGTTTTACAGTTCTCTGATTTTCAAGCAAATTGCACCATCACCTGAAAGTTCCTCACAGGTAATTGCTGGGTGGATCGAGTAGATGCTGAACCCTCTCCCAAAGCTGATGATCTTTGTGTCTGTGGAATCCCGGTGTGCCTGAGGCCATTTCCACTGATTCAAGCAAAAAATCAGTATTGAGCAACTGCTTTAAATTTTGCGACTAGACAGAACTCAAAACATAAGCCCCTGATTTAGTAGCTAGTTTGTTGTTGTTAAATTGTGTTATTCCTGAGAGCTTGGACATAAATTCACCTTTATTTGGAATAGTGAGCTCAGCACTAGTCCATGCCCACAGACCAAACCACTGACCATGGAATGGCATCTTGGATAAAAAGACTGTTCTTAGGAAAAATATAGGAAAGTAGTGTGAATTGCCATTAAAAAGTTGGTTCCCCATCAGAACAAAAAATCTTACCATAGTGAACGATGGGGGGAGTGTGGAGTGGAGATCCAAAGCCCATTAGTAGGCCACTGGAGATCCCCTTGCAGAGGGGTC
>NW_022103906.1:3025538-3035376 GCF_000313985.2 Echinops telfairi
AGAAATGATGTACAAATACGCTTTACACAATTAATGTGTGTATGGATTGGGATAACAGTTGTATGAGCCCCTAATAAAATGTTTAAAAAAAAAAAAGTTGGTTCCTATTCCAGGAAGGAAAGATTAAAGCACATGTCCTTCTAGTCTGCATTGTCACCTTACTTAGATAGGGCAAAATTAGGTGAAATACATGAGTATTTACATATAAAGCAACCATGAGTGCAGTAGACTTTATGTTTTTAATGAATGAACATTTGGGTTTCCCAAGCACTTTTAAAGGAATATGTTGAATATAATAAGTGAAACCAGCATCAGCATGTGGATCAGTTTAGTTTTATTGGCCCGAAGAAAGGACTTTTCGGGGTCTTGCTGTACCGGCCTTTGACACTATTGATCATCTTAGTAGGAAAGATAGCCACGCTACTGGACTATATTTCAAAACAATTGCTTGTTGTATGTATTTATATAAATGTTAAGCTTTAGTAGAACAGATGATGCTAAATGTTGTAGACATACTTCCACATAAATCTAGGGGGAGAGTAAAAGCAAATATTTATAAAGGACTTTATCATTTGCATAATACATTCACATATGTGTATCTTGATAATAACTATGCTTAATTGAGACAATTTGGATATGGAAGGGGAAAAAGGATCTCTTGGGATGTTATTCTCTCATTATATTATACAATACAGACCTGAAAAGTCTAGTGTGATTACCGGTATTCACTCCCAATACTTAGAAACTGGGTGTTCCTCCGTAGTTTTGAGTGTAGAACATTAATTATTGTGCTGGTGGCTAATTCAGTTTCAGAAGGAAACAGAGTTGTTTTCTAAGGTATAAGTAAGCTACTTCATTCCTCAGAGGATTCATGTCCACATTTGTAAAACAGGGTCAATAACAACTGCTTGAAGTGTTGTAAGGTTTAAATAAAATAATCCATGTTGTTAGTCCATAGTTTCAAAATGCTATTTTTCCCATCATTTTACATGTTGTTTAGCAAGTTAAGGTGATACATGAAGAGAAATTTTTACAGAAATAACTTATAATGTGCAAAAGAAAAGATCAATCAGATTTATACAGGGTTTTTGTGATTTATTGTAAAATTAAATTTTGACAAAATCTAATATATATCTGAGAAGAAATTACTCTGCAACAGTAGAAAAGTTTGTCTTTATTAATTTCCCTTAACAGTTGGTGATTTGCCAATTGAAAAAAAATGAGATGGCTTGGCTTTTTGATTATAGTATATCTTAAGAAATGTGAATAAAAGAGTCATAGTTATTACTGAGCAGGACCATGTGGATAAAAGTCACTAAGTCTATTATATTGATTCTCTGACATAAGCTCCAACACCTTGATAAAACTCTCTTCACATGCTTTCCTCTCACAAGATGCTCTTACTAGGGTACAATACATTTCAAAGAAGATAATCCTTAGAGCGTCTGGGTGGTTGGGAAAAGGTTGCTGGTATCTAAAAGGAATTAAAATGTTGAGCACAGCAGGAACAAGATGAGAGGTATCAGCCTCTTAAATTGCAAGTTTTCTGTGGATTTCCTTTATGCTAATGGTAATGTGAATTAAATCTCAATTTAGATATTTCAGTACCTTAGTTTATATGGTTTCCTAATTGTTGCCTAGTTTTAAATGCTATGAGATATATACTTTATTACGTACAGAAAAAAAAAATTGCAAGTAAATTAACCTCCTTTAAATGCCCTAACCCTGGGGCAATGGTAGAAGGAAGCATTGCTTGGAGGATATGATTTTGAGGAAGGATCTCCCCCACAAAAGAAAAATTGTTAAATACTTTTGGGCACTCACTCTCTGTTCAACATGCGCTAGGTATTTTATAAAGGTGTCCATAATTTAATCAAGCAATGACCCAGAAAGCAGAATGGTAAAATCATGTAGCAATGCACATAGTAAAATCAGGTTCATGTTCTTCCCCACCCCCGTCTCGTCTATACTTCTTTGGGAATTCAAAAAAATGTTTATGCTGACAGTCTCTCTATCATTTTTGCTTCCCAGTTGACTTAGCTGGAAGTCACTTAGTGACCTTGCAGCAGAGTTTCTTTGCCCCAAGGCTTCTCTCTGATTGCAAGAATGCTTGGTGGAACTAGGTGAGATCACTAGGAAACTAAGCAAAGCTATTCATTCATTTGTAAAGCAAGAAAATGTCACCAGCACTCATGTGTAGGGCCACTTGAATTTGTTCATTTGTTTCTGGTGTGTTTTCTGAAGGAACAGAGATGCGCATGCATGAGTAATTAGGGTCATCCTCTCCATGGAATTTTTAGAACCTTCAGGAATCTCGAAGAAGAATTTCATACTCCTTTCCCTACCCCAACTCCCCTTTACTATTGTGAAGTGTAGACAACCAACGATCACAAAAGAAGGGGGCAATGTAATACATACTCCTCAGGACACTGACAGTGTTGCTATCATCCATTTTCCACAATCACTGGGCTTTGTGTTTGCCCTGGAAACTCAACCAGCAAACAACTAGGGCAGACTGCTTATTTGGATAAGATGTTTCGCTTCTTGGTGTTTTTGTAGTTCAGGGGAATCTTTTTCTCTTTCTCTTGAATTCTGCTCTCAGATTTTCTGTTAAGAGGTAGTGATTAGTCAAAACTTTCAGGTGGATGACAGTGGTTATTTACTTTTACTTCACTTATCTCACTTTTACTTCAAAGTGCTTCTTATAGGCTGACTCCATTCTCAGTTTTCTTTCAATATGTGATAAAGAGATGACCAATATGACCCTAATTATTTTTTGAGCTGGTAAATTTCAACTCACTTATGATTTTGTTTTCCATGTATGTCAGCGTCATATTCGGTATATGTTAAAGGAATTCAGGCTTGCCTATAGTTGCAGTTACATACATCAAAAGGACTCCTGGGTGATAACTTCTAGAATCATAGGATTTTCGTACCTCTTGGAAAAGAAAACTTCCAAAAATACTATGCTCCTCAAAGACTGATATGATTTACTTTTTTTTTTTCTTGGCTTCTCACCATCTCATATGCTGGTGACTAATTGTATGACTTACATAGAAGACTTTTTCTCCCCATAGATACTTTTATCCGCTTATTGTTTATAATTCAGATCAAGAAAGATGTCCCCAATTGTACTTAAATGCATAATAGGATTGTATAAGTATGTGCATTTAAAAAGGATTGCAGTCTCTAGGTGTAGCAAATGGTTTGGTTACTAGCCAGAATGTTGAAAGTTCAAGCCCACCTACAGGAGCATGGGAAGCTAGGTCCAACGATCTGCTTCTAATAGGTCACAGCCTTGAAAGTCCTCTGCAGCATCTCTGCTCTTTACACAGGGCTTTGCCATGAGTCAGAATCTGCTCGCTGGCAGCTAGCAACAACAAAAAGCATACCAAGAATTTAGCTTCAGGGTCATTATGAAATTTAGAAATATCAATATCTACAAACTAAAGCCTTATAAGCCTCTTGGCAAAGGTAAGTTTTTATTCTTTTCTCCAAAGCTTCAGATGATACTCAGCCTTAAATTCTTTTATTACCTGCCTAACTTAGTTTCCTTAGCTATTCATTTCACATGAAGGACAAGAAATGTGATTTCTTCTTTTAATTTAAAATGTCTCCAGCAACAATATATCATGAAGAAATTTCTCCCATCTCCCTGTCTTCCTCTCTCTCTTTTCAATTTCAATCTGACTTGACCCCTCTGTAGCAGTTGCCATCCTCACCCACCTTCTTGAAAGTGTGGCTCATCTATGGGTATTCTGTGCCTCCTATAGATATCAAAGCACCCTCACTGACTCATTTTCCTGTCCCAGATATTGCTTTTCTCCAGGCTCCTTAGCTTCACTTAGCTTCACACTTTTGTTATTTATCTGTTTATTAATAAATCATCTTAACTGGGGGCTCTTACAGCTCTAATAACAATCCATACATCAATTATATCAAACATGGATACAAATGTTGTTTGCCATCATCATTTTCAGAACATTTTCTTTCTGTTTGAGTCCTTGTTATCAGTTCCTCTTTTTTCCGTCCCACAACCCCCTACCATTATGGACCCTGATAAGTGATAAATTATTATTATTTTTATATCATACACCGTCCACTGCCTCCCTTTGCTCACATTTCGGTTGTTTGTATCCCTTTGGAGGAGGGCGCTATAAGTTAATCATTGTAGTCAGTCCCCCATTTTTCCCCCATCTCCCCCCACCTTCCCCAATCCTCTTGGTATCGCTACTCCCATTATTGTTCCTGCGCGCTTTATCTGTCCTGGATTCCCTGCATTAAGAGCTCTTATCTGTACCAATGTACATGCTACCGTCTAGCCAGATTTGTAAGGTAGAAGTGGGGTCATGATAGTGGGTGGGAGTGGGAGTGGGAGTGTGGAGCATTAAAGAGCTAGGACAATGTTGTGTGTTCCATCGGTGCTTTGCTTCACGCTGACTGACTGACTAGTTGCTTCCTTGTGAACCTTCTGTGAGGGAATGTCAAGTTGTATACAGATGTGTTTTGGGTCTCCAATCAGACCTCCAGCATTTGCATCGGTATATTTGTTTGTTTTGGGATCTTCTGATGCCTGATACCTGATCCTATTGACAACTCATAATCACACAGGCTGGTGTGCTTCTTCCATGTAGGCTTGGTTGCTCTTCTGCTTGATGGCTACTTTAATAGCTGGGCACCATCAGCTCTCTTCACCACATTTGCTTATGCACCCATGTTGAGTTCAGCAATCTTGTCGAGATTATCTTCACACATGCTGTGCTTCAGAGCCGGGCTCATAGCTATGTTAGAATAGTAGTACATGTGATTCTCTTCTCCTCTGAAATCAGGAAAATGAATCCATGAAAGAGTGACTAATATAGTAAGAGTGCTATCTATATTATTTTAAAATTAATTTACTCATAGCAAATAGATGATATATTTAATTTTTATTTAGGATTCAGAAATTGAGACTCACCTAAGGTCCTACACCTAATCAATGCCAGAGTGGTTTGAAGAAATTCTTTGATGACACATAATTGCACTTGTTTTAAACATTTTTTAATCAATTTTTACTTGAATGTTCTACTTAAAGTAATTCAATTAAAATCTACCTTTGATAAGATAGACCTCTCAAATGTATAGTTTAATAAACTTTAGCATTTTTCCAGTTCACCATAAAATTCTCCATGCCTCAGCCAGTCAATTTTCCCTACCTTCATCGAAAGCACACATTATTCTGATTAAAAGCACCATCCATTCCTTCTGCTTGTTGTCAAACTTCATATAACTCGAATCATAAGTGTGTGAAATTTTGGTATTTTTATCAGCATAATGATTTTGGTATTTTCCTATGTTTGCATATTTTAGGAGTTTCTTCATTTCTATTACAGTGATAGCCCCATTTTTTCATCTATCATTTTTATATCACCATGTTAACTATCTAGATGCCAAAGTCTTCCAGCCCACAATATGAAATTGGGTCAATCCTTCAGCCCATGTGCTAGGAATCTTCTACTCTTTATTTCACCCATTTCTGGGAATTTTTATGTGGCTTAGTTTTGTCACCTCTTGCTCAGATTTTCTTCTTTCATTGAAAATATTGGTTATATATTTTTTATGCCTTATTACATATCCTTTTCATGAAGGCAGGTCAAAATGCACAGTGACTAACATTCTTGTTTAGGCAGGTACAGCTTTATTCTAAACAAAACATGTCTGACGCTGCCTCTGTGATACATGGATAACTACAGACCTGTTTTCTCAGTAACACATTTGTCTTATTCTTGTTAGGGTGCTTTCAAAAAGGTCTAGTCAAAGAAGTGGTTTCCAAGGTGATCTACTTAGATAGTTAAAGTTAAGGCAGAGTAGTCAGTTAAAAAGAAGGGATAGATGGGATAAATAAGCCGGAAGAGAGAACAACAGGATGACAGTTCTTGGGGGACATGGGAGAGGGGAAGGCTGGGGAAAGGAAGTGGGTGTTAACAAACCCAGGCACAAGGGAACAACAAGTGATCCAAAATCAGTGGCAAGGAGGGTGTAGGAGGTCTAGCAGGGCTGGATCAAGGACAATGTAACTGAGAGAAATCCCTAAAACCCAAATGAAGGCTGAACATGATAATGGGACTAGAGGAAAGTACAAAGAAATAGAGGAAAGAACTAGGAGGCAAAGGGCATTTATAGAGATCTAAATAAAGGCATATACAGATGTAAATATATTTATATATGATGAGGAAGAAATAGATCTATATACATATATCTATAGGTTTAGTATTAATGTAACAGATGGACAGTGGGCCCCTACACAAGTACTCCCTCAACACAAGAACACTTTGTTCTAACAGTTTAACCGTCTGAGATGCTCACTTTCCTGGCACGATCGCTGAAGACAATGCGGTGCACAAGCAAATGTGAAGAAAGTTGACGGTGCCCGTCTATAAAAAGATATAGCATCTGAGGTCTTAAAGGCTTGAAGATACACAAGCGGCCATCTAGCTGAGAAACAACAAAGCCCACACGGAAGAAGCATACAAGCTTGTGAGATCACAAGGCATTGAAGAGATTAGGTATCAAGTATCAAAGGCAAAAAAAAAAAAAAAAATCATAGTATTGTGAATGAGGGGGAGTGTGGAGTGGGGACCCAGGGCCCATATTTGGGAAATTGGACATCCCCTTGCAGAAGGGCCACAGGGAGGTGATGAGCCAATCAGGGTGCAGTGTAGCAATGAAGAAAAATACAATTTTCCTCTAGTTCTTGAATGCTTCCTCCCACCCCACCCCCACTATCATGATCCGAGTTCTACCTTACAAATCCAACTCTCCTGGAGGATGTACACTGGTACAGATAGGAACTGGAAACACAGGGAATCCAGGACAGATGAACCCCTCAGAACCTGTGTTGAGAGTGGCGATACCAGGAGGGTAGGTGAGGGAGAAAGGGGGAACAGATTACAAGGATCTATATATAACCTCCTCCCTGGGGGATGGACAGTGGAGAAGTTGGGGACGGGCAACATTGGACGATGTAAGATATGACATAATAATAATAATTTATAAATTATCAAGGGTTCATGAGGTAGGGGGGAGCAGGGAGGGAGGGGGAAATGATGTGCTAATACCAAGGGCTCAAGTAGAAAGCAAAAGTTTTGAGAATTATGAAGGAAACAAATGTACAAAAGTGCTTGACATAATGGATGGATGGATGGATTGTGATAAGAGTTGTATGAGCTGCCAATAAAGTGAATAATTAAAAAAAAGTTTATGGTGATTGTTAAGGGGATTCCTAAAGGTCTATCTTGATCATTTTTTTTCTCAAAAGATACAGGAAAAGTATGTGTGTTAGACAGGGTTCTCTAGAGAGATAAAACCAAATTGCTGATAATATATTTATTTATAAAGATAATTAGATATATAACAAGAAATGAACTGTTAAATCATATACAGATGAATATATAATACAAGAAATGAATAGTTAAATTATAAAGCACTACAAATGGCTCACTGCAACTCACTCCCATGAGAGAGAGTTGTGAGAGACTAGCAGTCCTTCAAGTCTAGTCTGCTGCCAGATCTTCCTCTATTTATAGAGAGAGTTAGGCTATGTCAGCACAGCAGCCAACCACAAGGCAGGTCACCAACAGCCAGCCAGGTCACCAACCGCCAGTCCCCAGCTCCAGAGATGTCTTAAAGGGACCTCAACTTACAGTGACACAGTCCACAGGCTAGGCGTCCCACAGGTAGTGTAGCCTTTAAATTGAGGCACAGAACAAGCAAGACAGTCGCACACTGGTCTCATGATCAAAGAGCGAGAGACAAGAAAGACTAGCTCGCCGAGCCATTTATCTCTCTGCCCTTCCGTTAATCCCACTTGTGTTTATTGGCCAGGCTGGCACAATAAGCTAGCTCAGTATGAAAGTTTATTATGAAGAAATTTCATGAAAAGTTAAAACTACATTAGAAAGAAAGCTTTCAGGACATCTGCACCCAGGGATGTTTTTCTATCCCCCAAAACACCTGCTTGTTCTCTGATGGAGAAAGGGCTGTCCTGGGAGAATGTTGTTGGGAACCACACCACATGCACCTAAAGCCCTGTTCTTGTCCCTTGAGACTTCATTTTGTTCTCTTAACAAAAAGTACATTGAAAGGGAACATAATTTAAGTATCTTGAGGATTCCCAAACTCCTGATTTGATGTGATCTAAATCAACAAGTACAGAATTCTTCGTTGGAATGGTATTGATATGGAAACGCTGCCTCCAAGAGTGTAGAGGCTTAGATGGAGGATATGTTGAGAAACAGGAGCTTCTGATTTTGATGTTTGCTCAATAAAGGTTTCTATCATTTTGTAATAGTACCTGTAATAGTACCTGGCTGCCATCAAGTCTAGTCCAACTCATGTTATTGTTGTCGTTAGATGCTATCAAGTTGATTCCTAATCACAGTGACTCTACATACAACAGAGTAAAACACCTCCCAGACTCTATGTACAACAGAGTAAATCTACCCCTAGTCATGCATCAGTCTCAAGAGTTTTGTTCTGTTGGAGCCCATTGGTGCATCCACTGTGTCAATCCATCTTGTTGAGGGCCTTCCTCATTTTTGCTACCCTTGTACTATTCTTACTCATAGGGAGCCTATATAACAGATCAGAACCATGTATTAGTTACTAAGACTTGAAATCATTATGCTGGCATGGAGCTGCTGGTGGGTTTGAACCAATGACCTAGCGGTCAGCAGCTCAATGGGCATCCCACTATGCCACCAGGGTTCCATATATATCTATATAATTTTAACATACAGCTAAGCCAAAGGTCAGTTTTCTAAATATTGAATTTCAGAGTACAGATAGGTGAGTTGATGGACCATTTTTGACATTTGATGGCTTTTAGTGTGTGTGCCTTACAAATAACATACAGTTCTTACTCTGATTAGCAGCTCTTTTCTATTTTTCTCTTTGGTGTATAGTTTTAGAGATTAAGAGCTTTACTGGTTTTTCCTCTAATTTTACTATTGCAGTTTAGTTGAACTGAGCAGAGATTAGCTATATGTCTTTTTCATATGCTTTTAGGATTTCACTGAGTTATTTGTAATGGGAAGTACAATGACAGGAGCAGTTAATCCTGGATATTTTTGAGAAATGAAAAGAAATTATTTTCATCTAAACTTTTCTACAGTCCTTTCTTAAATAGTATGTCGAGAAGGAGTTTTCTATAAGACTCTGAGTTCTTCCAGAACAGTGATTATATGACACTTGTCTAATTTCAACTCCTAATGTATAGTGGGTATACATAGATACATTGAGGATGAATGTATATTTGCGGTTTAAGGTCTATTTAGGAGCCCTGGTGGCTTAGTGGTTACACTTAGGCTCCATGGGCAAAGACAAGACTTTCTACTCTTGTGAGAAGTTGCAGTATCAGAAACCCACAAGGCCAGTTCTACCCTTTCCTATAGGGTTACTCTGTGTTGGCATGGACTCGATATCAGTGAGTTGACTTCAAGGCATATTTGAATGCATGGGCTGAAATTAAGTCTCTGTAATAGATAACAGCATTGAAACCCTGGTGGGGACTGAGCATGATAGTGGGACAGGAGGAAAGTCAAGGGAAATAGAGGAAAGAGCTGAGAAGCAAAGGACATTTATAGAGGTCTAGATAAAGACATGTACATATGCAATATATTTATATATGAGGATGGGGAAATAGATCTATATGCCTATATTTATAGGTTTAGTATTAAGGTAGCAGAGGGACATTGGGCCTCCACTCAAGTGCTCCCTCAATGCAAGAATACTTTCTTCTATTAAATTGGCATTCTGTGATGCTCACCTTCCCGACACAACCGCTGAAGACAAAGCAGGT
>NW_022103906.1:3036374-3038491 GCF_000313985.2 Echinops telfairi
CCTGAGATAGTTTATTGTGCCAGCCTGGCCGATAAACACAAGTGGGATTAACTGAAGGGTGGAGAGATAAATGGCTTGGTGAGCCTCGCCTTTCTTGTCTTTTGCTCTTTATTCATCAGACCAGTGTGCGGCTGCCTTGCTTGTTCTGTGCCTCAATTGATAGGCTACACTACCTGTGAGATGCCTAGCCTGTGGACTGTGTCACTTTAAGTTGAGGTCCCTTTAAGGCATCTCTGGAGCTGGGGACTGGCAGTTGGGACTGGTGGTTGGTTGACAGTTGGTGAGCTGCCTTGTGGTTGGCTGCTGTGCTGACATAGCCTAGCTCTCTCTATAAATAGAGGAAGATCTGGCAGCAGACTAGACTTGAAGGACTGCTAGTCTCTCACAACTCTCTCACGGGAGTGAGTTGCAGTGAGCCATTTGTAGTGCTTCATAATTTAACTGTTCATTTCTTGTTATATATCTAATTATCTTTATAAATAAATATATTATCAGCAATTTGGTTTTATCTCTCTCGAGAACCCTGTCTAACACAGCCCCTAATAAAATGATTAAAAAATAAATTAAAAATTAAAAAGAAGAAAAAAGATAGCATCATAAAATGATAGTTGGGGCACTGTAGAACCCCAGAACAGTTAGAGTTCAGCCTATTGCACTTCGGATAGTGAAGAAAGTCACCAAAGTGTAATTCAAGTTATATATAACAACAGCCCCTCCCCCCACCCCACCCCAAAAGTCATTCTATTTCAGGCAATAGACTACAGATTTATTCTACATTTGAGTGCATTTTGCTTTAATTACTTAGGAAATAGAATGTCTAAGGCAAATCAGAAGATGGTGTAGTTGGTTTCTCCTGCATCAGCGCACACATTTAGCAACTTAAATAGATCTTGTGAACTTAACTATCGTGGTAGTAAAATGTATTCTAAGGTTGTTATCTTCAAAGTAATGATCTTAAAGTCCGCAAATATCTGTAAATGGTTACATCTGTGAAGTTTAACAAAACGTAGTTGAATTGATACCGCAATGGCTCAAGCCCCTATAGGGCAGAACTAAGACCATAAAACGCACAGACAAAACAACTCTGTGAAAAATCCCCAGGGTCTGGCTTTTGAAAAAATAGATCAATCTATTGTTTATCAAAAAACTTTTCAACAAAATCAATACACAGGGAAAAAAAGTTTTGAGAATCACCTATCATACAAAGATTTAATTTCTAAGACCTCCTACAAATTAACAATGAAAATACAAACAACCGAACAGAAGCGGGCAATAGATAGATATTTCCAGCTAGGTATTTTTTATCAAAGAAGATATACAAATGGCCAGCAAACACAGGCACTTTTTCATTCAAGCAAGCAAACAAACAAACAAACAACTCTCTGGAACTCCTTGCCAGGGAATCCACTGGGAAGAGAAGTGTGCATCTGAGCACAATGCAATCTACCTCATCCCTCCCACTAGGGCAGTTGTGATTAGAAAACAGCAAGTACTAGAATGTGGAGAAATGGAAACCGTTGTCCATTTTTTGGTGGAAATGTAAAATGGACTAGACCCTGTGAAGAACTTTTTGGCAGTTCCTCAAGCAGCTACTCAGAGATTTTACTTTGTGACCCAGCACTACTCTCTAGGAATACAATGAAAGAATGAAAGAAAGGATGCAGACAGACACTTGCACACTAGTGTTTACTCAGGCAGTATTCCCACTTGCCAGAAGGTAGATTCATCAAAAATTAATATATAAACAATTGGTAAAAGGGTAAGCCAAAATTTATTGTTAGCAAATCATAGCTACCGTTACTAAATAATAATATAAAAATAGGAAGCTATGCTTTCTTCTTATATCCTCCATCTAGGTCTACACAGTTCTGACAGCTTTATTTCTAGCTCTCTTGCCCTTCCCCTAAGAATTATTTGCTCTTTGATTCATGTCACCTAAAATATAGCTGTTTTTGCATCCTCCAAAGACTCTAATCATGTTCCTTTACAACACTCTGAGTTTTAGTAATAAAGCTAACAGGGCATTATCAGGGCAGTAGGGAGGAAGGGGTAAGATTTCCCAACAAAATTCCCTTGAGACAACCCTTGAAGATGAAGAGGTTTAAGATTGTAGTGGA
>NW_022103906.1:3038602-3055988 GCF_000313985.2 Echinops telfairi
TCAGAAATGTATTAAGATCAAAACCTGGGAATTCCGTAGGAGTTGCCATAACCTTCTGAGCTGACTTTGCTAACTTGGATTTAACTGAAACTGTAGATCTCCTTGGAAGCCACGGGGCTTCGATGGGAGCCTCTTGTCGAAGGTATTTTAATGAGACTTAGAGAACTGTATTAATCTGCAGCCATTCTGTGATGACAGAGGCAGATTGAAACATATTTTGTTTTGAATAAACCTGTGCATGTGTGAACTGGTCTCAGTGGTAACTAATAACAGTGCTTTGGGACATACCTTTATGTCATAGAGTACTATTTAACAGTAAGAGAAATGAAATCCTGGCATGGATCTACTGAGTGACATACATTGAGATGGGAAGGAGGGGGGTTAAGGAGGCTTTTTTTTTTTTTTTTCACTTAGTGGTCATTAACTTTCTGTAAAGGATTATGGAATTTTTTAAAAGTAGTTATACATAATGGCTTAACAACATGATGACTATAACATGCCATTGAATTTTTATGAATAAAAGTCATAAAATGGATATATAGAGATATATATCTCAAAATGTCTGCAATTTTAATTGTATGTATTTTTAAACAATTGACCTGGTTTAATTATGGCATTATAAGAAGTGTTCAAGTCCTTACTATTTCACAGTGATAACAGTGTAGAACAATTATGCTTGGAGGTGAGGTTCCAAGCAATATGAGTGTCTCTCTTCAGAGTAAAAGGTTTTGTTTCAGCTGGGTGCTAGAAGATGCAAGAGACAAAGAGAATTATTGAATTTGTATTTTCTCCCATTATTGTCCAAGGATGGATTAGATTTTCAGTACGCAATAGCATTTCTTCTCCTCCTCCTCCTTCTAGTAGGCACAGACAAATTCATTGTCAATTGAATCCCTGGACTTAAACTCAGGAGAAAAACCGCTTGCCGGGGCAAGGCCATAACCATTGAAGAAAGTGACTTGAGCCTGTGTTGTAAGTTCCTCAGGCTCAGTGAACTGTATCACCCCCTTCCTGGCTGCTTTGGCTGTGGCATGGTACTATAGTAAAGCTAAGGACTCTTTGGGACAACTGTTTGAAATATTCTCAGTGATCATTACTTATTTTTCAATTGTTTGTGGCTTGGAGGGTCATGGTGAACTGTATAGACTGTTGATTATTTTCCCAGAATTTGCTGGGTTTCTTTTTTGAGTATCATTCCTTTTGTTTTAGACAGTTCAGGGCTCTTCTCAGCTGTTCCAATTATCACCATGGGAACAGAAAAAAATAGACTCTGATTGAACTCAGAATGATGTTTCCTCAGTGTGTGTGCTTTGTACTCTTGCATGCAAGGACTATGTTTTCTGGAGTCTGCTGATTCCAATACTAAATGAATATTATGCAAAGACATGAATGTCAGGAAATATATAATACATTTGAAAAACCAAACCATTGCCATGGTGTTCATTCGATCTCATATCAATAATATAAGACAGCGTAGAACTCCCCATAAAAATTTGACAGCTGTGATTTGTACCGACACAGACTACCACATTCCTTCTCCTACAGAGTGGCTAGTGGGTTTGGACCACCAACCTTCTTTTTAAAGCTGAGAGCTTAATTGTGGAATTCCAGGGCTTCTAAGTTCAAAAAGGTAACTGCAGTGGAGTTTATTCTGGCTTATAGTGACCATGTAGGAGCAAGTAGAACATCCCCAAAGACTTTCCAAAGTTGTAATCTTTCTTGAAGCAGAGTGCTACATTTTTCTCCCTGATAGGAGTTGTTGGGTTCAAGCCATTGATCTTTCGCTTAGAAACCTAATGCTTACCACACAGTTCCACCATAGATTATCACCTGTTAATATGATATGATAATATTAATAAATACTTTCTGTGGTTGAATGTGTTCTCTAATTTCCCTAATGATAGAAGGAACACTTTTGTTTTCAACTAAACATTGATGGATCTGTGCAGAAAGTTCAGTACATTCAATAGTTAAGAATATGTCTTTAAAAATCCAATCCACATTGGAGTATAATTTATTTTAATATTCAGTTCTCTGATCTATGTTGATTGTGATGATAATTTACAGAGAAATGAGTAATAGTGCCTTAGAAAATTTCTTTCTAAAAATGAATGTACCTGGTACTTCTTATATAACAACTTATATTAAAGTTGTTGCATATGAGGTCCACTATTTCCAAAACATCTCTTTGGAACATCCATTATAGAGCAGGATATATATACTTACATCAGATAATGCTGGTAACGTTAACTAATTATTTTTACTAATAACCAAAATCAGAACTGACTCCCCAGCACCTAACAACAACAAAAAAGTCAATGAAAACTGAATTTGGTGTATTCATGAACTAAATTACACAACTCTGGTCAATAAATATGTATAGTGTTAAATGAATAAGGTTTGACTTCTAATTTTACTTGTTACATAGTTAAGCATGTGATAGTCTTCCAATACTTATTTTTAAACAAATGAAACGACAGAGTCACTTCTAATCTTAAGCCACAGAAAACTAAAGCTAGGAATCTACTTAATCATCATTATAATCATTGATGAAAAGAACTACACAATTAAATCCCCAGTCCACCCGTGCAGAGCCAATAGGAAAATAGTGAAACAAATGGCCTGGGAGGAGGCATCTTACTCTCACAGTTTTCCCCAAGTCAAAAACATGATTCCATATTCCATGTCTGTGCAACACAGGAAGGTATATTTCTCTTGCCTTGCTGCCAGTTTGGAGGGTATCCACAATGCCTCTCCTCAAGGAGATGGATTGACACAGTAACTGCAACAATGGCCTCCAGCACGGAAACGGTTGTGAGGGTGGATCGGGCCTGGGCATTGCTTCATTCTGTTGTGTGTAGGGTTGCGACAGGTGGCAGCCAACTCAGTAACACCTAACAGCAACAATAGACACAGTATTATCTCTGGAAGGGTCACCTCAGAAGACAGTCACGTAGGAAGCGGTAGGAGTGTGCAGAAGACCTGCTTCATTACTTGTCTTCCGCTGACTTTAATTTTCAGTTCTGGGCCATCCACTATTGTTAATAGTAAGTTGAATGTCAGTTTTAGTTTTCAGTGGTTTAAGCTTTTGTGGTTTTATTATTTCATATATTTTATCTTCTTGATTGAGTAATCTTTTATCATTATAAATTCTACTTATTGACACCTGTAAAAAATACTAGCTTATTTGTCGGAGAGTATAGACACTCCAACTCTCTATTGCTTATTGTTTGCATAAGTATTTTTCCACTTTTTACTTTCAACCCATTTGTAAATTTGGACCTAAAATGTGTCTCTTGTAGACAGCATGTGTAATTTGAGCGTAATGTGTATTAGCTCCATCCTGTTATTCTCTGCCTCACATTTAATGTAATCGTTGATAAGGTAAGGTTCATATTCACTATGTCACACCCCCACCCCCACCCCGCAGGTCTGTTCCATGTTTCCGTACTATCACCTCCTTTACTGTTAAATGAATATATCCCCGTGTCCCCAGCAAGTCCCTTGTTTCTCTCTCTATTCTTTTGAGTTCTTTTCTTTGTAGTTGCCCTGGGGATTATAAGTAATGTCTTGATTTGTAAACTCTAGGTCTGATTAGCTAGTTTGATGACAATAATCTCTAAAGCCCTTGCTCCCATGTAGCTCTGGTCCCTTCCCTTTCGGTTTTGTTTTCTTGCGGGTTTTTGTTGTTGTTGTTGGTTTTGTTTTTAACACAAATTCCATCTTTATTCATTGTGTACTCATCAAGAGATATTTATAATTACTTTTTTTTACAACTTTTAAATCATATAGAAGTAATGAAAAATACATTTATTCTGGCTTAGTATTTAAATATATAATTATATTTGCCATCAATCCTGTATTTCTTCGTGTGGATTTATATTACTACCTAGTTTCTTCCATTTATGGAGACTGTATTTCCAATGAATTCTCTTAGTTTTTATTTATTTGTGAATGTTTTAATTTTCCCTTCATTTCCAAAGTATGCTTTTGCCAGTTTTAGAACTTATGGTTGACTGTCTCATCCCACTTTTTGGAGTGGGAATATGTTGTCCTATTTCAGCTGAGCTGCATAGTTCCTGATGAGAAATAAACTGCTATTCTTCTTGAGGATCTCATGGACTTGAAAGAGCTCTTCTCACTTGCTGCTTTCAAGACATTGCTTTACCTTTCCTTATTATTATTTGTCCCAACTCTTATTCATTCACCCAGTATCTTTAAGCTTCACCGGTTGCCTCTGATTATTTTCTACAAATACTTTCACAGATAATATTACTCTCACTCGGTATTCTCTCAGTTAGTTCAAATAAAGGTAGCCATTTCAATAGGGTCTTCTGAGGAAATATCAGCTAGTCCATATAATGACTTCTCTGGACATGGGGATTGGGAGGAACCTCAGCCATTCTGCCCCTGCCAGTGGGTTATAGGTGGCTTGTTTTTTTCTGTGATCATACCGTTGTTTTACAAAGCTGACTATGATTTGGGATGTGGGAATAATGTAAGTTAAATACCCCAAAGTTCATTATTACTATTCAGATTCAGTCATCTTTTCTTAAATAAATACTTCTTGGATTCCTATAAGCTTTTAATCAACTTTTAGAGTTCTAAAAAGTTGATTCGTACAGTCCACATCCCCTACCTACCCCCAATACTCTCAGGGTCATTTTGGAAGACAGAATTTTCTGTCACACTTCCAGGCTCAGTCCATAACACCATCCCTGTCTGCTTCCCATTCAACAGCCCACCCCCCTCCCCACCAAAAAAACCCACCTGTACCTTTCTGACAGAGTGGAGGTTGCAACTGAAAATCTTACAGTGGTTGAGGTGGCTATTTAAAGTTATTTCTCTGATTTTGTTGTTAGCTGATGTTAATTCCGTGCCGCCTCATGGCAGTCTCATGTAAAGCCAAGCAAAACACTGTCCAATCTTGTACAATCCCCATGAGTGTTGTGGAACAGGCTGTGTGATCTGTAGGATTTTCATGGGCTCATTGAGGGAAATAGACGGCAGACTTTTCTGCCTCTTCCATCTTAGTATGGAAGCTCTTAGTGTGGTCAGTATCATAGCCACTCACCAGCATCCACTGGGAGACGAGAGGCTCAGTGGGTCTGGAGTTGAACCTCTTATATACAAGATGAGATTTCTACTGTTGAACTACCAAGTGTAGCTCTCTTCAGAGGAGGTAATGTAAGCTCTTTTGTTCAGGCATAAATGTGGTTTTGATTGCGCTTATCCAATCAACAGAAAAGTGGGTGAAGGGAGACATCGGGCAGTGTAATACATGAAAAATAATAAACATTTACAAATTATCAAGGGTTTGTGAGGGAAGAAGTGTGGGGGGAAGGGCGGGAAATGGGAGCTGATACCAAGGGCTCAATCAGAAAGCAAATGTTTTGAGAATGATGTTGATAACAGATGTATAAATGTGCTTGACACAATGGATGTAAATATGGATTGTGATAAGAGTTGTATGAGCCCCCAATAAAATGATTTAAAAAAAAAGAAAAAGAAAATTGAGCTCATATAGGTATTTGAGCCAAATGTGTAAAATATATGCCACCCTAATTTTTCACTCCTCCATCTTAGCATGCACTGTGACTTCGCCTTTGGGTGGAAATCTGTACCTGCTTATTCTGATCCGAGAACTGGGAAAGAGTCTGAAAATGTTGAACAATCAGTCACCTTGGTGATCAGCGTAACGCTCAGTAGATCGGTTGCAGTAACTAAACCTTAAAGGCCTCTAGAGTTCTGAGACTAAAATATTAATACTTGGATGCAGTGTTTCTTTGACAAACAGTAGCCTAACAAACCCATCTGTTTTGGTTCCATTTTGATGTATAGCAAGGTCCTTCAAAACGTAATGGCTCGATAGAGGCACTAATTTCTGGGTTTAAAAAAAATCATTTTATTGGGGGCTCATACAACACTTATCACAATCCATACATACATCCATTGTGTCAAGCACATTTGTACATTTGTTGCCATCATCCTCAAAACATTTCTTTTCTACTTGAGCCCTTGATATCAGCTCCTCATTTTTCCCCTCCCTCCCCACTGCCCCCTCCCTCATGAACTTTGATAATTTATAAATTGTTATTATTTTGTCATATCTTACACTGTCCAATGTCTCCCTTTACCCACTTTTCTAATTTCTGTTTTTAACTCATAGTGATAGCTAAGTGAGCCCATGCTGGATAGGTCTCTTCTATGTAGTATCAGCCAGGCTGTAGTCATCTGGAGACTGACTAGGGTAAAGCATGCCAGATAAGGCACACGCCAGGCTGGAAGTTGTTGCTGGCTGGCAGTTAATAGCTCCATTTGAGAAGTTGATTGGAGAACTCTGAATCTCTTCCATGTTACCTAGTCAGATTGGGTTTCCTCAGGCATGGATTTTGTGCTCTAAATGGAAACGATTCTATCAAGATGGGTCATGTAAGCTTTTCCCACATATTTTATCAACATTATCTTTTTATTTTGATGCCCCCTTCTCTAGATTATCAAGTCTTAATAGTTCTAGTAATATCTTTAAGTCAACCTTCTTAAATACTTTTCCTATTATGATGCCTGGCAAGAATTAAATGGCCAAAATGTGTTAGAATCAAATGGGCAGTTAGACTATGTTCCTTTATTTTAGTTTTAGCTTTTATAATGTTGAAACAAAAGCTTAACTTCTAAAATTTTCCTATACTAATTAAAATTTTGCCGGAATTATTTTTAGAATTAAGAATACTGACTCAAAGTATATGAATGTTTTAGACTAGGGGTCAGGAAACTTTTGAGATGGAAGAATCAATCCTATTCCTTGCAACAATTTAAAAATTATTTGATAACAGTAACTATATATCTTTTACAAACAAATGAAATAACCATTATCTGAATATATCTATTGCTCTATTCTATTCTACTTCAAAATCACATGTCTGTACAGAAAGATCTCAAGAAGCACATCATGTTTTGTCAAGTAAGGGGACAGTGAAAAAGAAGGTTCCCATGATGGGTTGATACAGCGGCTGCTACTGTGAGATCAAACATAAGAACGGTTTTGCACACAGGGTCTCTATGGGTTGGAACTGACCCTCTGCTTTACCAAGAATGATATCCTTCTCCAGGGACTGGTCTCTGCTGGGAACGTGTCCGAAGTATGTAAGACGAAGTCTCACCACCCTTGCCACTAGGGAACCTTGTTCTGGTTGTCATTCCTTCACGACACATCTCTTGGTTCTTTGGCAGCCACGGCACTTTCAATATTCTTTGCCAGCGCCATAATTCAAATGCATTGATCCTTATTTAGTCTTCCTTATTCAGTATCCAACTTTCACATGAATATGAGGCAGTTAAAAATGTCATGGCATAACTAACAGATTAAATAACAGAATTGTATATGAATGGATATATTGGATTGTGTAAGATAGGGCAAAAATATAATACGGCTTCCTAGTGGGTATGTTGGGGGAGAGGACACAGGGAGCTGATATCAAGGAGTTCAAGAAAAATGGAAATGCTTTGAAACTGACTGTGGTAGGGATTGTACAATACTGCTTGATGTGATTGAAAAATGAAATGTCATGCTATCTGTAAGCGCTTCCAATAAAATGATTAAAAAAGAAAATTAAAACACATACACATCAAAGCATGTATACCCGACACCTAATAGCAACAACACATGTTGTCCTGTCTCGGAAAAGCATCCCCAAACTTTATCCCATCAATGAAAAGATTTCAGAACCTACACTTATTCTCTTGACATACTCTTACCAAGTTTCTCTCTTGAAATTTAGCTCCCTAAGTAACAGTTTCATTAATATTCCCCATATATTCTATTACCAGCATAATCAGAAAGTATGTGTTAATGGATAAAGTCAAAGATCAAAAGAAAGGCATAAAGTTGATAAACTGCCCTGCTATACCTTGAAAGTAAATTGCCCCTTTATAATGTTTGTTTTGTCATAGTTATTGTATGTAGTCTTTATATATGGCCAGAATGTATACACTGAATATTTTCTAGAGATAGATCCAATTGTTTGCTATAGGCATTTTCCTGACTTATTTACAGCCAAGAAAGAAAATTTTTTCTGAAACCTTATGCCTGGTGCTGTAGAGATTATGCATTGGGCTATGATCTGTCTGGTCGGCAGTTTGAAATTACCAGCAGCTCCACAGGAGAAAGACTGGGCTTTCTACTCCCATAACAGTTACAGTCTCAGAAACGCACAGAGGGCTCCTGGCAGTGAGTAGTACAGAATAAATCCATGTTAGTACTACAAATAGACTAATAAATCCATATTAGTGTTACTTAGTTGCAGTTGCTACTATGGTTACTATAAATGATCAAAATTTATGTGCAATAAATTATTATTATTAGTCTCTTGATTAGTCTTCTGTTAGTCTCTTGATTAGTCACATTGATCATAAGCAAGAAAAATTCATATGCATAGAAATATGAAGATAAACATGTATATCTATTCCTTCCAGCCATATGTTCATCTAGACTTTTTGAAAAGTCAACAGTGGACCTGTCCGGAGCCTTAGTAACATAGTAGGCTGTGAATTGAAATGCTAATCACAGGTCAGCAGTTCCTACTCACCATAGCTCCTCAGGAGAAAGATAAAACTGTGCTCCTGTAAAGATCTACAACCTTGGACATGCACATGGTTGGTTCTGTAGTGTCCTAGCGCATATCTAGGAGTCAGAATCAACTCAAGGACATTGTTTTGTTTTCTTTCATTTTGATTTTGGTTATATTCTACAACTCTGGTTCTGCTAACAGTGTCAACCAGAGTGTCGTGGCTCTGTAGGCAATCACTATAGTGCTATGTTTTGAGAGAGCTCAGAAAAATTCTTCCACTTTTCTGCCATAGTTATGTTTTTCTCTTAAAAATTATTTCGGGGGGGAGGGGGCTAAAGACTTTCTATTTCCTTTACCTTTTTTTGTCTTCAATAGAACATCAATACATTTCAGAAATAGAAAATATAAAACATTATGGGATAATATTGCTCCATGTCAAACTACATGTGTAACTCTAAAACATGACCCCTGCACACATGACTCCAGAGTTTTAAAGGCATTCACAGAGGAATTAAGAGAGTGGGCCATCCAGTTTTAGTTTCGCCTTGTTTTGATATCATATTTTATCAAAATGTTCTTGCTGTCCCCATGATTTGAACATCGAGATACATAAACACATTAGGAATTTAAGACTCATTCCTTGAGGGATTCAAATAAGGAAGTATGTTTTCTATTTTAAAAAAGAAAGACCTTTAGATGTTTTATAAATTCTGCAAGCAGGTGTTTATAAAACACTTTCTCTGGACCATTTCATTCACTACATTTCATTCACTACTCTACTACATTTCTTCAGACTCAGTCTAGGTCAGTACCAATTCCACTGCTGGCTGTCTTATTTTGTCCTTGAAGTTTTTATTTGATTTTCAGTCTAACCCATTACTTACACCTTTGACTCCTTCCTTATTTACCACCCACATCTCATCTGTGTAAAACTCCTCTTCCTAGTTTTCCCTTGTATTCCTGTTTTAGAAATGTAAAAAATAGAAGCAGCAAGTACACTGGCATTCACATCTTTGAGGTAAAAAGTACCCAGCAGTGAGTGCCTTTTGTAAACAAAGGATAGTGCTTGAAGAAAACACCTATTATGGCACCTATCACTCTGTCCGTAGGAGATTTTATTTGTGTTAAATGAATATTCCTAAACCAGCTGCTCAGGTTACTTAAAACACATGTTCTTATTTACCCAAGATGTGCCTGTCATTCTTATTTCAACCTTCAACAGCTGAAGAAGAAATTGAGACTCGATAGGGCCAGGCATTTCTTTATCTTGCAGATTCCTGAGAGCCTTGTTCTGTCTGTTGTAGCGTAGTGATGCTGTTCTCCTAGCCATACATTTTTACTTTATCATATGATTGAAAGACTCATGGCACTCATTTTTTTCATTTGACCACACAGTTAGGATCTATCTGCTATTATTTTGAACTTTCAAACAATTCATATGTGTGAAAATGTGAGTATGCAACACAGCTCACAAATTAACAATAACCAACAAGCATGAATAGACTAGGGGACAAGGAAAGGGCAAACTCCTTTCATAGTTGATGCAGTTGGGACCATTATTTATGGCATTTTAGGTAGTGGAGGTCCGATATATATTACCTAATGGTGGCAGGAGAACTGGATCTTAAAGGAAGTTTGAACTTGAAACATGAAGAGGGAGGAAGTATCCAGAGATTTCCAAGCAGAGGGAAATAACAGAAGATGTCTCAACAGGTGGGCTGTCTAATGTCATTGCACTTTATTTAACACTGGAGATTGGCAGCACTCGACCCACATCCAGTTGCATATTGTTGCAGTCAAGATGGCACACACTGATTGACAGTGATCGTGTGTTCTTGTCTAGAAAACGAACAGAAGGTGCTACTGTTCTGCATGGTGCCCAGATGCCAGCAGCCTCCTCTTTCACTTTATTCCATATGTCAAGACTAGTTTCAATACTAGTAAGGAGTATTGAAAGCCCTGAGAACAGAAGACAGGGAGCAGACCTAAATCTGCAAATGCTTTCTTGTACGCTGCTGGAAACATACGTTTGAGACGTTTTTCTTTCTTTCTTTCTTTCTCTCCCTCCCTCCCTCCCTCCCTCCCTCCCTCCCTTCCTTCCTTCCTTCCTTCCTTCCTTCCTTCCTTCCTTCCTTTCTTTTTTTAACAAATCATCAAGGCTTATCACCTTATCAGGTCTTGTATTCTTTCTAATTGAGTGTTTGGCAAGTGATGTCCTGTGGTTGGCCACAAGCTTTTGTTAATAAACTTTACTTGGACACGACCACGGCAAGTGGTTTTGTATTTTCTCTTAACTCTTTCCTATTGCAACAGCAGCTGCAGCATGTGGGCTGTAAAGCCCCATAGAACTACCTTCTGGCCCTTTACAGAGCATGTTTGCTTTATGCTGACTTCTGTTCTAACTTCCCCCTTGTCATTATGATACTTTGCTCCAATCATTGTCTCTCAACACTAATTTAGGTGGAAATTCAGTATATAATAAAAAACAAGATGGGGTTGTAAAGTGGGGAGCATAAATGATTAATTCAGCCACAAAATACCTTCTTGTGATACTTTTGTTAACATTGATTTAGGAAGTCCACTTCCAAATGAATCCAATTTAATGCTGTCAGCTCACCAGATCTTGGGTGCCCTGTAGACTGCATTCGCTGTCAGATTCAGCCTTATTTGCCCTCCTGAGGTTGGACAGCTGTCCTAGAGCAAAAGAGCCTGTAGCTCACAATGAATCCTGTCCTTCCTGTCTGTGTATGGACTGTGCTCAAGCCTATAATCATCTTTGTGAAAATTAAAGTTAATTCACCCTCAAACTCAAGGTGAGCATGCCTAAATGTAGTCTGGCAGTACCTAAAATAATTTGTAACTTTACATGTACTTGGATCATGTGTTTTATCAGCTGGAAATATTTTGTTAATTCAAAGGAAACACATTTGAACTATCACTTCAACCCAAATTCATCGCTGATTCCACATTCTTAGCTGTGAAAGGACTCTTTGGTGACTTCTCTGTTCCAAACCATCTTTTTCAACAAAGACAAAGGCATGTATGTGCCTCTGAAATAGTCACTGCCGAAGAACTGTTAGAAGGACTGTCCTGGATTTCTGGAGCTACATCTATATGTCTCCAGAGAGTGAAGCCACTTGTCTCATATCCTCAAGTCGTGGCTGGAAGCAACTGAGAAGGTCAGTCCTATAAAATATATCCTCGGTCCATTTTGTTTGTTAGCATGATTTAAATGCATGTAGCATGCCATCATAACTGTTTATTACTTTTTTATCACATAAGCATTATTCTTTTATAGTTTATGTTAGAAGCTTTCATACTTGGGAGTTATACCATGTCACACATTTCCTTTGTAAATGTATACACAGGGGGATTGCCCTTGGTGCAAACATTCTAGCTGTTTGGAACTCAGAAACTGCTCTCTATCAGGGTGTTTCTGTGAAGTACCAGGACCAGAAATTTCCTATCTCGTTACCTCATTACTCAGCAATCATGACAAAAGGTAAGATTTTAACAAAAATAAATCATGTACAAAGGACACCTCATCTCTCCTTTTTTTGAGTATAACCTTTCCCCTTCTCTGACTAGGGATCAGGATGACCTGGCCACCCTCACCCATGATGGCAAGCACTTCTGCATGTGCAGGTAAGTGGATTTGAGCCAGAATTTGGCAGTGCCTTTCTTGGTGGAGGCATGGCCTTATTTTACTTTAGAATCTATGAATATTTTACAGAGTTTGCTTTGGTATGATTATATTTATAGAGATGAATGGGATTTATATTTTTGTTACATATTTATTCCTTCAACCTGCTGCGTTCCACTTCCTCCTCTGCTTCTGACTAGCTAGGGACAGATGTAGGCTGAGTGATTCATCTCTTAGCTCAGGGTACAGTAAATGGAGTGAATCCTTGGGTTTGAGCATGTTTACTGAGTCCTTGTAGTACACAAAGCCGGAAGGGATGTGATTGTTACCGGCCTTTTCTAGGATAGCCTATTGCATACATGTAAGGAGAGAGGGATGGGATTTGTTCCCAAATGGTATAGTAAAATATCTCATGAACTTTACTTTTCTATTTTAATTGTCAGCATTTAAGTTTCTTGATAGTTTAATTGCCAGCAAATTAGAGCTTCATCTGGAATTAGATAGATTAAAACTTGAAGAACAGAAATTATTTTTCTAAAGGAAACCCTATATAAAAGGATAATTTATAGTTAGTCAAGAATTTGTGTTATGGAACAACTTCTGTTGATTGACTGTCTTGCAAGCAAAGGCTACTTATTTGTATTTGACATTCAACCAGACAATATTGCTACTAAGATACTTTTGAGCTCCAGATTAATGAATTTTTTGTGGCCTATCATAGTATCTGAGAGGGTGACCTCTCATTTTTATTGTCCTAAAACAACCATATCCTTGTCCAGGTTCTCCAGGCTTTGTGAAATAATTGTGTACTGGATGATAAAGTTCCTTCATCCAACAAATGTGTATTGGTTCCTAAGTTTAAAGCAGGCGCCTTGGTTCCTACTGTTAATCATTAGAACAAATGCATTACCACTGAACACTTGCAGAAATCTTCCACTCAGTACTTGATTCCTGTACCGAACTGAAGAAGGAAATGAGGTCTTAGAAAAGTTGACCATATAGTGTCTTTACTAAATTAGGGCCTGTTTGAGAATGAAAGAAGGTGTTCTTAACACATTTCTCAGGATCACAGGCAATAACTATACTGATCATAAGGTGGCAGATGGCCACCTGGTTTTAGGAATCATTGTTTAAGAAACAAAACCACTCTAATTTAAGTAAATGTGAGAATTTATTATCTGGATGATGTAAGAGGTATTATAGATGCCAAGGAATGGAGAACTAGAACTGGCAGTCCAGTCGTGAATCTCTTTGACCCAGGACTTGTGGCCCCTTTGACAGAAAAGAGACTTTGGCCTTTCGGACTTCTGAGTGAATGTGTTTGGCCTAACTTGAGCCGGGGCCAACTTTAGTTCAGCCCTAGTTTACATGGTCTACTCATCAAGTTATTAGGGAACAGATAAGTTAATAAATACCCACAGTGCAACAGGGTCAAGTATCATACACATTTCACAGATGCAGAAACTGAAAGAGATAAATACAGTGAGTCAACAAAGGTCATCTTTAGGGTAAATACTAAACTGACGTAGCCTAAAATTTTGTTACTATGGCACTCATTGGTGTTGACATAATTCTGTATGTCCATCAGAATTAAAAGTTGAATGTCTTAAGATGATATGTTGTTACCGTCAACAGAAAATGTAAGACACATAAGGGGTAAGAAGATATCAGAAAGCTCACTGTGACTGACTAGATTCTGATTTACAGTGACTCCACACAACAGGGTAGAACTGTGCCTCTGGGTTCAGAGAACAGCCACTCTTGGAGGGAGTAGAAAGGCTCATCTTTCTCCTGCAAGACTGGCTGGTGGTTTTGGACAGTTGACCTTGCCCTTAGACCCAACACATAACCACTACTCCAAAGGAGTTGCTCACATATGTATTGCTAATTTTTTGTCATCTAAATATCACAGGTTTCTAGCAATAAACTGAAGTATATTTTGGAAAATAAGAGAGTAATAATTGAAGAGATCCATTTCACTCTCTGATGATGAAAATGTGCTAGGAGGACAGCACACACACACACACACAGACAGTTTTTCTTTTAATCTGCAGTAGTCTGTGGCATTTTTCTTGTTTGACTTTCAGCAAAGGAGTTCTGTTACTGACAGCAGTAGATTAACCATGCTGCGTTCAACTAACATCTTCAGATCCAATACTGGAGCGATTCCCTCTAATTACATATCAACAAATTGTAGGCAGACAGAAACCTGTCTCTGGTGTCTTGAGCTCAGACAGAGATCTGGAGGGGAAAATTTATATATATATATATTTGATAAGGAGAGTTATGAAGCCAGAATACATTATTAAATTAACAAGAACTCAAGAAAAGACTCTCAAAGACTTATGATCAAGCCATTTTACAAGGTGTCTCTCTCCCTGGGGAAATAGGCTATCTGTCTTCTTACCCAGGCTTTGGTAAAACACCCACAATGTTTGCAGTGGTGAGAAAGAAAAGGTTTCCCATTTTTTCTACTTGTTAAGAGGCAAGTCTAGATTTTCAATTTTTCTCCTTGTCTGTTCTTTCATTACCACTCATCTCCTCCAAATGGGGCATCTCCTTCCCTGCACTTGGTGGCAGTTTTCAAAAGGGTCCAGAGTCACATTGGCCAAGTTGTAGTGAATTAGAGGGCCTTACTGTCCCACCATCAAGGTGTCAGGGCCCATGTTGACAAAGAAAGGTCACTTTTACAACTCCCTAGTTGAGTGAACTTGTTGCCATTGGTTAGGGGTTCAGAAAAGCCGCCAGAACAATATACAGAGTGTCTGTGGGCTGTTTTCCCTAGCAACATTCCATCTTCACGTTCCAAGGGAGCAAGGAATGAAACATTGATATAGATAGTCCTCATCTTCTGATCTGAAATGTATCTAAAAAGTGCCCGTTTCCATGGAAATAAGCAAATTTGAGAAGCTTTGGCATATTTTAAAAGAACCTTCATCAGAATTTCATGGTCTGTCTTTTTGGACTCTCTAAGATTGATTAGATGGAGAATGTTAAACACAATTATGTTTTCATTCCAAGCGTATGCAATGTGTTGATGTTGCAATGAACCTTTCTCCCAGGCATCAGTGTGTGGCACTGCAAAATGTTTGAGTGACATAATGTTGCTAATAGAAATATTCTGTTTTGTTGGATTCCTCCTGGAGCGTGACTGAGAAGGGACAATTCCAGAATGAAACTATTGCATAAGATGTTAACTTTTACGAAGCATTAGATTTAGAACTCTTTTAAATTCTGGGTGATTATTTCAAGAAATTTGTTCTGCTTCTTTTCTAGATAGAACAATAATATATTTCAATATGCAAATATAACAGCTATCTATACATTCTTTGACAGAATGAAATTTTTAATGGTAGTTTGATAAACGATGCTACTTATTTACCTGCTGTGAACTGTTATGAAGTCTTTCAGACTATATATACTTATGTGAAGAAAGCCTTGTTTTAAAGCTGACAAAATGATTTTGGGAAAATAATTGAATTCAAACTGATGATTTATTTGATTCATATGACTTTGAGTATGTGTGCATGTGTATTTTAGTGTGATAGTATTGCCAGATTCAAGTTCTTCCTAATTATAGAACTATAATGATAATATTCCAGGCTACAAATATTTTATTTGGTGCCCTGGCACTGTAGCAGCAATCTATGAGCTCACTTCTGCTGATCTTAATATGCATATCCTCTCAGATGGCCTCTCACATAATCTTGTTATGAGATGTAGCACCCTCTATTCAATGTCAGTCTTTACTGCTATTTTCAGCTAGTCCTTAGCCTTTTTATGTGCAACTGCTCAAACATTAAATATAGGTTTTGCGAAGAGTTTGCTCCAAAGAATCTGTGAAATTCTGGCTGCCTGCATTTTATTGTAAGTGGGAATGGCTACAGGCTGCTGCCTCTCACTCATCTTCTGTTTCTGAACCACCTGTTTTCTGTTTGCCTCTACCAAGGAACCACAGGTCTGGCAACAGGAGTGAATTTCAAAGCCCTTATAGGATGTGTTCTTTCTGACTTAGGTTCGTACCTAAAAACAAATTCCCAATGGGATGAACGCAGGCTGTCCCTCCCACATAATCAAGTTTCCTCTGGATAACAGTAGCTTCGAAGCATTACCCTTCCTCACTCCACATCCACTGTAATGCTGACTGCCACACAGACAACCTCGTTTCTGTTGAGTAGCATTTCTCTTCCTGCTAGAATGGTAAGATTTCAAGCACAACTAAAGCTGAGGAAAGAATAAGCTATTCTTTTGTACCTTGATAGGAGAAGTGGTGCTGTAGTTTAGTTTTATTAGCTCTTAAAGAATCCATAGGTCCTTTTTTATGAGGGTAGGCAGAGATCATCATGCAATTTTTCCAAGAGTGAAACTTATTAGTCAATGAAGTTGTATTACAGATGCTTCAGGTGTTATGGGGTTGGACTCAATGATCTCTGAAGCTTCATGGTTAAGATGAAAGACCCATACCCAGGAGCCCAATCTGAGGCTTTAGTTCTGGGATGAGGGGTCTGGAAGGACAGATCCACACAGATAATGGATCTGACAAGATAGGTATTAGATAGTTCTCTATATTTTATACAGACGTACTTTCTTAGTCTTTTTAGATATATAGTGATCTTTCATAGCTCTTGGAGCAAACCTTCCCCCAATCCATTGAGAATCTTTTTTTTTAAATCATTTTATTGGTGGCTCTTACAGCTCTTATCATAAGCCATACTTGCATCCATTGTGTCAAGCACATTTGTACATATGTTGCCATCATTTTCAAAACATGTTCTTTCTACTTGAGCCTTTGGTAGCATCTCTTTCCCATGCCCCTCATAAACTCTTGATAATTTATAAAATGTTTTTCATATCTTATACCGACTGCTGTCTTCCTTCACCCACTTTTATTGGCTACTTTTGCTAAACCAACAAACCTATAGCCATTCATTCCTAAAGGCTATATTTTTAACTTTATTTTTTATTAGTATTAGAAAGTGATAGTAGGCCTGTCTAAATAAGATAGGCTGGATGAACAATCTAGAGGAGAAAAACAACGGGACTGACAGTTCCAGGAGAACATGGGAGAGGGGGAGGTGGGGGGAAAGGAAGTGGTGTTAACAAACCCAGGGACAAGGAAACAACAAGTGATCCAAATCGGTGGTGAGGAGGGTGTAGGAGGCCTGGTAGGGCATGA
>NW_022103906.1:3057291-3069385 GCF_000313985.2 Echinops telfairi
AATGATGAGGGCAATGAATGTACAAATGTGCTTTACACAACTAATGTATGTATGGATTGTGATAAGAGTTGTATGAGCCCCTAATAAAATGATTTTAAAAAAAGAATAAATAACCCTAATAAATATTTACACCAGCCCCCACCCACCCCTGCCAAAAAAAAGAAAGTGATAGAAGGCGAAATAGGAAAAGGCAAGGCCCAAAGTTGAGGAGAAGGGGAAGGAGACTGAGTGGTGCAATGATTAAGTACTCACCTGCTGCCCGAAAGATGGTTGGTTTGAATCCACTCAAGAACTGTGGGAGAAAGAGCTAGAAATGTGCTGCCCTAAAGATTGCATCCAGGAAACCCTCCTGGAGAAATTTAACCCAGCCATGCAGGGTTGCGTGAGTTGAAATTACCTCGACAGCACCCAACAGTGGGTGAGGGTCTTGTCAGGAGGGGCCTGTGAGTAGTGTGCAGCCTTTTAATTTAACAATAGGAACAGCCTTGGCCTTGGATCACTCTGAACGTCTGTCAAGCCCAGCCATCTAGTGATGAGACATTGTGTTCCTGCTAGAGTACTTAATGAGCAAAAAAAAAGGAGAAACTAAACAAACTGGAGAGAAATATATGTGGCTGTTATATCTAACAGTAAGCTCTAGAGGAGCACAGCGAACTATATACTTTTATGGACTAAGCATGAGATAACGAGGGGCTAAGGAAAGAAACTGATAAAGGGGTACATCTGAGACATGCTCTTGTTTAAGGCACAGGGTCAATCAAAAGAGCCTTGGGTCCCACTGCACATTTAAGCTCCCTTTCACAGGAGGCATGAGTGGGACTAACAGGACTGCTGTTCGGACCACAGTAGCTGCAACGTAAACACGGTCAGTGGAGCTGGTTTTGATTGCTGTCGACGCTATGGATCGGCCTATGACTTTACAGAGGCAAAGCACAAAGATCATGATTATCTTCTTATGGAAACAGTTGGGATCTGTCAGTTCTTCTTTGTACCAGTCCTTCTGAAATTACAAGTGTACCTTATTATTATCCTGGCAACATTGTCATCCACGTGACTTCTTTGACAAGCTATAGTTATGTGAGATTTCTCTTACCACTAAAAATGATTTGTGATTAATGCTTTATTGTTTGGTTTCACAGATAACAATAAATGTGTCCTTGGATGCATCCTAGGGATCGATTGTCAAGGGACTCTGGCTGACCTAGTACACGCTGTGGTCGTTTCCTCCTGTAAGCTCAGCCACGTGCTGTTCTGAGAAATATTTTGATGATTTCCTTACATAAAACCGGATTTCAAAATTACTGCTTTAATCCTCATATCCAGAAACTAAAAACTGCACAGTGATGGCTAATGAATATAATAAATTCTCTTACTACTTAAACATTTATTTTGTAATTTTGATTGAAAAATCTTGAAAACTAATCTTAATGCTTAAGACATAATATTAATATAGCTTTCAGTGTAGTACAGGTTAAAATTGAACATGTATAAACTGTTTGATATGATTTAAATTTCTTATTCAAGAAAGGTATTACATTTAATTCTAATCAAATCACTTGTACTTTTTCCATGAATAAAACATATATGAAAAAGCCCACAACTTTAAAATCATGTTTTAATATGTTATTGCAATTGCCCTCAACAATTACAAGGGTGCTTTAAAATGTGTGTGGGGAAATTCCATTGCCTTTTAACTCCATTTTTCTAGACTTTTGAAGCCCCTTTATGTATTTCCATTTATAATTCTATATTTTTAATTCATTAATTCTAAAGAATATAATTTAATATCATGGAATACTTACATTTTTCAGGCTTTCCCATTCTATAAAATGCTAAACATTATGCATTAAAAATCGAATCAGAATCATGTTTTCCTATTTAACCATTATTAACCACACGATTTTGTGAGCATGTGAAAGTGGACTGTGGTATCATCATTAGCTAGCGTTCTCTCTGAAATATGAAGAAATGCTCAGACTTACCATGCATGAGGTAAAGGAGTTATCCTTTAGCTATTGCACAGTAGTCCTGGCAAGGCAATGGCATGAGGAAGACCTCACAATGGTTCATTTATAACCAGAGAAGCAAGATTAGCAAGAGCTATTTCACATGTGAATTCAGAGGTTGCTGCTATTGTTAGGTGGCAGTGAGTTGGGTCTAATTCACAATAACTCTACATACAACAGAACAAAACACTGATTGGTCCTGCACCATCCTCACAATTGTTCTTATGTTTGAGGCTCTTGTTGTAGCCATTGCTTTCAATCCATCACATCAAGTTTCACTGCTCCACTATTTTAACAAGCACAGTGTCCTTTACCAAGTCTCTCCTGATACCATGTCCAAAGTACTAGAAATGGAGTCTAACATCCTTGCCTCTCTGGAGCATTCTGGCTGTATTCTTCTAAGGCAGGTTTGTTCTTTGGGCTGTCTGCGTGACTATCAATATTCTTATTAGCCCCATAATTCGTTGGTCTTTATTCAGTTCTAACTTTAACTTGCATATGAGGTGATTGAAAATACTATGGCTTGAGTCAGGCTCTCCTTAGTCTTCGAAGTAAGTTCCATACTTTTCAACACTTTAAAGCAGCCTTGTGTAGCAGATTTACCAAATATAATGTGCCATTTGATCTCTTGACTGCTGCTTCATAAGCATTGATTGTGGGGCCAAGTAAGACAAAATCCTTGATAATTTCCATCTTTTCCTCTGTTTATCATGATGTTACCTCTTTGTCCAATTGTGAGGATCTTAGTTTTCTTTACACTGATTTGTAATTTTTAGTTAAGCCTGCAATTTACCATATGTCTGTTCGTTTGTCATAATATGGCGGGTGCTTGTCTGTTGTTAGGATGTTTAAGCTATGTCACTGGTATTTCAAACACAAACAAGGTCACCCAAAGTGAGCAGGATTCAGAGGAGTTTCCAGACTAAGAATAAACTACGGAGAAGGAATAGACTGTCCACTACTGTGGAATTAACTACCGAAAATCTGTGGACAACCTTGTCAGACACTGATGTCTTCTAAACAGAAGCAGAGTTCAGGGGTTAGGGGACAATACTTAGACTGCAGACTGTGTGTGCTTCTGAGAAAGGCACCATGAGCCAAGCTTGGTGATAACAGACAAAATCCCAGTCCGCATTCCACCTTCGGAGAGACATCGACCCTAGTTAGAGTCTCTGTCTCTGGTCTCTCTCAGTGAGCTTGAAGTTTCCGGTTTATATAAGACTTTGTCAGGAGCTCTGGTAGCCTGGTGAATTATGTGTTGAACTGCTAGCCACAAGGTGAGCCAGTTGAAACCACTAGCCACCCCACAGGAGAAACACGAGGCCTTCTATACGCATGGACACTTAAAGTCACAAAAGCCCAGGGGCAGTTATATACACATGAAGACTTAAAGTCACAAAAGCCCAGGGGCAGTTCTACTCTATCCAGAAGGGTCCCTTGAATCGGAATAGACTCGGTAGCAGTGGGAGTGAGTTGTGATTTTGTCTCCTGAGCTTCACAAAGAGGCTCACACAGTAGGGGTTACTGTGATGTCAAAGTCAGACTACATTTTCTCTCTATGGTTACAGATGAACAGGATGCCACATTTTTTCAACTTCAAAGTGAGAGAATAAGGAGGTTGTTTTGAGATATATGTATCTCAAGGCTCGTTTACAAAGATTAATGACATTATGTTTTCTTTTATCACAGCATGCAGGGGCAAGGCCATTTTTGGTCATAGTCTTCATATACTTTATCTTCCTATGTATAAGTTCAAGAAGTTTCTACTTTTAAGTCACATTATAAAAATCTGTGCATTGGTGGCTTAAGATCACTGTGAAAGCAACATAACAGGATCATCTACATATTGAAGTCATATGTGATTTAAAGTCATTAGAGAACCTACGGTGATTTGAGAACAGTACCCCAAAAACCATGCTTTAGCAATCAAGCCTCTTTTTCTCCTCAGAGTTTAGTTAATTACGGTTCTTAAGTAAATCACTTCATGGGGAATATTATGAACACGGAATGAGATCTGGGATATAGGCTCCACATTTCAGCATGATATAATAACCTATTATAAAATGGAGCTATAGCACATTTAGCATATTTATGATTGATGCATTAATTAGTTCCACAGATACTCCTTGCACGCCAATAATGCTCCAGATACTGTGCTAAGGGTTGCTGTTTCAGGCAGTGGACACAGCGTGAGAGAGTAGACGGGGTTTGAATCTAAAAGGAAATTCATATCACTGCCGAGTAATGTAGAAGTTGGGTATGGCAAGAAATGAGACTGGTGAGGGGGCGCAAAATATCTAACGACAAATCTTAGTTACAAGGGCGACTGATAATGTTGAGGAAGGGTCAAAAGTCTGACCGCAACTTATCATCAGGTCTACACCCAGGAAAATGATGGGGTTTTTATGTTTAGAGACCATGAATACTAATTTTTATGGAGGAGTTAGTTTTCTCCCTTCACTACAGGTCTTCCACTTCCTCTAACTTCACAGCTCTCTGCCAGCATCTGCTAGAGGAACATTCGAGGCTTTCTTAGCAGCCGCTGCTATCACGTTGAACAAGTTTCATTTTCCAAGTTTTATTTATGTCTCATGATGCAATCTATTCCTTACTTAATATATAAAGCAAATTTAGTTTCCTTTGCAGAAGAGGCTGAGGGAATCAAGACAGCAAGTACTTCTGCTGGCTTGACCTCTGCAATGTAAGAGTGTGAGTAGAATTGAATACAGACCAGGGCATGGGTTTCACTGACCTCATCCACCTGCATCCTCTGGCACCACTGCAATGGAAGCATTGGCTGAGTTCTGGGGCCCTCTAAACAGTTTTTAGTCAATGACCTGGAGACCTCTAGACTGGATAGTTCAGCTAACCACCTGGGCACATTAGAGGAGACCATTTAGATGTTTGAACTTCATTTATGAAGAGAATGCACTGATGGCAAACTAGTAAAAAGCACTCAACTTTTTACTCAACTCTTGGCAGTTCAAACTCGCCAGCCTTGTCTTCAGGAGAATGATGTGGATGCTGGGCTCCACACAGACTTACAGCTTTGGAGGCTGCAGAGTAAGGAGGTTGCTATGAGTCAGAATTGAGCAGTGAATTTTGAGAGTCAGAGTGGCACAGTGGTTAAGTAAAACTGCTAATTCAAGAGCCAGCAATTCAAACCTACCAGCCACTCCACAACAGCTGCGGTTAGGTGACTTGAAGTTAGTGCTGCCTCCTCCCATCCCTGTGTACAACAAGACAACACACTGTCCAGTGCTGCACTGTCCTCAGGGCTGTTTCTTTGTTCTTTTTGTTGCAGCCTGGGGAACAGTAAGGCAGTCCTCTGTTTGGTAAGGCCTCTATGAGTTGCAATCAACTTGATCTCAATAGGGTTTTTGTTTGTTTAAGATTAAATTAGGAGTTCTTCTGAGATACTTTTTGGTAAAGATTCGAGGAATCCTTTCAATGAGTGTATTCACACAGGTATATGTCAAATGGTGCTATTGTTGTTAGGGGTCATCGAGTTGGTTCTGACCCATAGCCACCCTACGCACATGGAAGGACACACCGTCCTGTCCTGCTCCATCTTCATAATTGTTCCTATGCTTGAACCCATTTTTTCAGCCACTGCCAATCCATCTCACTGAGAATCTTCCTCTTTATCGAGAGTGATATCCTTGTTTTGAACTGGTTTCCTGAAAACATGTCCAAAGTACATAAGGTATAGTCTCTTCACCCTTGCCTTAAAGAAGCACTCTGGCAGTAAAGCTTCCAAGATACACTTGTTTGTCCATTTAGCAGTCCGTGGTACTTTCGAAATTCTTTGCCAGTCCCCCACAATTCAAATGCATCAATTTTTCTTTGGTCTTTCTTATTCAATGTTCAATTTTCACATGCATATGAGGCACTAGAAAACACCATGGCTTGAATCAGGCTCATCTTCATCCTCACAGTACCATCTTTGCTTTCCAACACTCTAAGAGGTCTTGTATGGCAGATTTACCCAGTTCTACATGTCTTGTGGTTTCTTGACTGCTGCTTCCATGTGGATTAATTGTGGATCCTAGCAAGACAAAATCCTTGAACACTTCTGGTTTTTTTCCTCCATACCTTACATAATGGTCCAGTTGTGAGGATATTGGTCTTCTTTACACTTATTTGTAAATGTGTTAGTCTGGGTAGATTAGACAAACAAATTCATAGACACTCATATGTGTATAATAAACACATTTATATAAAGAGTAATTGTATATTAAGAAAACATCCTAGCCTAGTCCAGATAAGTCCATTTGCCCGATAATAGCCCATATGGCCTACCCCATTCTATAAATTCTTCTTCAGACTGATGATGCTGAATACAGGAATATTACTGGTCAGTGGGTGGAAAATCTTGTGGATCCATTAGCAATAGAAGCATCTTAGTGCTGGTGTGGGTCTCCACATGGCTCCTCCATCTCCAGGACTCTAGGGTAGCTCATTGTGTCTTGTCAGACAGAAAACAAGCAGAGTGTGTCCCCCACCTCCAGGGAGGAATATAAGAGTGCCCAGAATCCTCAGGAGAAGGCCATGCCCACACAGAGGCCTCATTGGCTGTGACTTGATTGACAGGTTAGACTCCACCCCTTCGCAAGTTGACAGATTATTTAACTGCCACAGTAACCCACACTGAGGGCTACAACGCTTGATCTGTACCAGGAAATGCTTCAGTCCTCTTCATTTTCAGCAAACAAGCTTGTGTCATCTGAAAATCACAGGTTGTTAATAAGCTTTCCTCCAATCGGATGCCATGTTCTTCTTTATATAATCCAGCTTCTTTGATGATAATATGGATTGAATAAATACGGTGAGAGAATATAACCTCACCTTTCCGGATTTTAAACCATGAAGTATTCCCTTGTCTGTTGACACAACTGAACATCTACATCTATGTACAATTTTCACATGAGCTCCATGCAGTATTCTGGAATGCATTCTCCTCTCAAGGCTCCCCATAGTGTGTTATGAAGCACATATCTAAACGCCTTGACACAGTCAATCAAAGATAAGTAAACATCATTCTGGCTCTCTCTGCTTTCAACCAAGACCCATCTGACATCAGCAAAGATGCTCCGTGTGCCATGTCCTCTTCTGAATGGAAATATTAGTATGTTTCTATTATGAATATATTTTAACAAAAAATTGAAAATAAAATACTTTGGATTGTTGAAGATTTCACTAGAATATTTAAAAATCTATTTAAAGTAATTTACTGCAATTACAAATAAATTAAATGATGGCTAAAATTTGTCAAATTATAGAGCTATTTTCTCTAATCTGAATTTGTAATTCCAAACAAACAATATTCTGTCAACCTTAAATGTGTGCTGTCACTACTAAATTCACAGTGATTTCATTTTTATTTTTTCTTGAAACAAGGACTGTGATCCATTTGTGTTGATGAGTGATGATTTCAAACTCTCTCTATCCAGCGTATGATTCAAATAACATTTGCTGAACTGCCTACATTTCTGAAAAAGACCTTTGTCTATGGGCATATTGTCAGATTCAAAGGTCTGTGCACTGAGTCAGCACAGCTCAGGTTGTTTAATCTCATGTATTGAGAATGGTGACAGGCTTAGCCTCCTTGTGCCTGTATGATGACAGCATAGAAAACAACAATATATGTTCTAATACTAGTCTACAGTGAAAACAGGAAGTGGCTATCAGGTCTCAGGCTACATCTGGCAGAGGTCTCCTGTGCATGCTGTTTGCATGTTAGCAAGTGAATCAGTTATTTTCCTTTGCAGTTCGATGTATAAGGGGTACACCCCCAAAAAACAGAACCTCCGCTTCAAGTTATGTGCTTAAATGTTTTAACAAAACCACCTTATCACCTTCAAAGTACTCTCTGTTACACTTTATATAGTGGTCAAATCTGTGATTCCATTCTTGGGAACATTTTTCAAATTCATCTGTTTGGATGACTGACAGTATCCCCCTTATATTTTTCTTCACCTCTTCTGCGTAATCAAAGTGCTGTGCTTTCTTGTTCCTCTTCATTCACGGAAACAAAAAGAAGTCACATGGAGCAAGGTCAGGTGAGTTAAAAACTGGAGCACTGAGATGGCAGCGTGAGCCAGTGCCTTGTCGTGTGGTAAAACCAGTCCGCTGGCTGCCACAAATCAGGTCTATTTTTGTCGCACACTATTAGGCAATCTTTTCAGAACTTCTAAATAGAAAGCTTGATTAACAGTCTGACCTGGTGGAACAAATTCCAAAAGCACTATCCCCCTCACATCAAACAAAACAAATGAGTATCATGTTGGTCTTTGATTTCACTTGATGACCTTTTTGTAGGGCAAGGTGACAATGGTGTCTTGCCTGGTTTGATTGATGTTTGCTTTTGGGCTCGTAAGACTAGCACCATGTCTTGTTGCCTTGGGAAAAAATGTCTGGGTTTCTTCGGAGCTGTTCTTTCAAAGCATGTTTCCACTCTATGCTCTTTTTTTTCAGTGAATCAGAACCTGAAGCACTAATTTCGCAGCGGCCCTTATCATTCCCAAATCATCTGTTAAAATTGGCCGAACTGAGCTCCAGGATAGTCCAGATAACTTCCCCATCTCCTCTCATCTCCTCAATGGGCCATTATATGTCTTGGAACACACGTGCACAAATTTTGTGGATATTTTCCTTCCTTTGGGAAGTTGACAGACATCCAGAAGAGGTTTGTCATCCATCAATCAATATCTCACCTTTTTTTAAATGAGAAAACCACTCATACACTTGAGTTTTTCCTATAGCACTGTCCTTGTCTGCTGTGTTCAACATCACAACAGTTTCTGTGGCATTTTTCCAAAGCAGGCAACAAAATTTCACAGAAGCACACTGTCCTCTTAAATTGGCCATCACAAAAAACAAGGTTCGAGTGAAACTGCTTTTATGAAAAATTCATTGTGTCTAGAGAGCACCTTCCCAGGTGATGCTACTGGGTGCACTGAGAGTGAGCTGCCTGATGCTTGCGTTGCATGAAAAATGCATGCTACGAAAGCTCTGCCCAGCAGTGCATTTTAATGCTTTGTATATCCATCTTGAACAAAGACTCAATGAAGAGGTATTTGGGTACTTAAAAATCATTCCAAGCCCAAATTAGTAAAGCTGACATGCTTGATTATATAGATGTGCTAAATTCATTGTAGAAACTAAGATACTACAATGTTCTATACCACTGTACCTTGTGGAGGTAAGAGTCTTTCTCATCTTTTAAAATTTTCTTTCTAGGTCTGTATTGTGCAGAAAAATTTCGGCAAGTCATAACATAATGGATGTGGAAGAGGAAAATATTTATGAATATTTGAGTCTGTTCTTTTAAATCTATTAAATGGTTTTTAATAGCTTCATTTTCATTTTTGTAGCTATAAATCACTATTACACATGGGAAGAGGATTTTCTCTTTATAGACATACGATGTATTTCTTTGTGCTTGTCATTGAAACATCCCTTTGTCACTGAAATGTCACAACTCTAAGTGTAACACAAAGTCATGGCATGAGTTTAAACAAGACACAAAATATTATTCAAACTTTTGTATTTGAATATGGCTGTTCTGTGATAATTAAAATATGATTATACTTTCATCCTGTGCACTTGTATCTTATTCTGACAGCTCTATGCTAAGTATCCTGTGACTATCACGCTGCATTTGAAGGAAACACTGAAAGTAACTGGAACTTGATGAAGCTGAAGTTGGCACACTACTTCTGTGACTCATCGTAGTTATGATTTAAATAAAGGGAACTGGGTGTGTTCATTCCTTTTCGTGCACAGATGGATAGGGTGGCTGAGCAAGACGCATCCACTCGTCGAGTTAGTACAGTGCACATAGCTGCTGGTAACAGCAATAACACATTTGCCCATTGTGCTGTGATTTGAAAATCCTTTCATCGAATTTGCTTCTCATAGCAAGCGTGTCTGGTCTTCGTTTCAGAGAATGAGGAAAATGAGCTGAACAGGGACATAAGAGCATGGAACCCCGAACCCCCAAAGTTGAAAATAAAACACCAGGCTTGTGATTCAAAATATTGTTATATTTAATTAACAACACCTCATTAATTTTTAAAGTAAATTAATAGATATTATGCTCAATATTAGGAAAATAATGATGTGCAAGGTATTTACCCTCACAGTAGAAAGCTTGTGCGTAGTTTAATCATAAAAAAAGATATATACCTCCCATGAAGGTGACTCTGTTATTTTAGCTTTTTGTTGTTAGTTACGTGAAACTTTATAGAGCAAATTGGGTTTCTGCGAAACAATTCACACATATTTTGTTTCATATAATTGATTGAAATACCACGATGGAATACCACTGATCTTACTTCTCTTTGTACTTCCTGTTTCCATTCCTCCTTCTTTCCTCACCTTCCGGTCTTGTGAACTTTGACCTTGGACAAATGCTGCCCCTGTCTTTGAACGTGTTACTATGAACTGAGTGAGAACATATATCATCATCTGGATATTAAATGATTCATATATATTTTGCCTTAACTCCTCTAGTGCAGTCCCTCCATGGACCGTGAATTATCCCATTTCCTCTCTGAGTTTCACGTTTTCATTGTTGCTGCTTTCCTAACCCTAAAGCTGTCCTCGGGTGATTTCTTGCTGTCTTTTTAGTTTCTCATTGTTGATTATTTTAAGTTCTGCATACCTTATTACTCTTACTTGTTGATTCATTGGTTTTACTATTATTTGGCCAAAACTTTTGCTGTGGGAATGATTTCAGTTATAGTCATGAAATGGGGATGCTGTGTCTTGGGGGAGCTAACATAAAAACAGATTGTTGTTTGGACAGTGTTATACAAGGATAAAAAATCATGAAAGTATCAAAATATGAAGCCGTTTTTGGCATAAATCCTGTACTCTTCTTTAGCGGCATGTCAAAATAGCATTTTGACATCCTTAAGGTATGTGAATTGTATTTTTTTCAATATTCTTTTAGTTTTAGCAGCAAAATGAAGCCTGGAAGGTAAGATCAGGCATATGTGGGGATAGTTTCTCAATAATTTTTTTGGTAAGCTTGTCCTTGCTACCACGGAAAAGAGAGCAAGTGTATTGTCATGATGGAAAAAAAAAATTCCTAGCCTTTTTCTCACCAACATAGTTTTCAGCTTTATTAAAAGCTCTATGTAATAAACACCTGTGATTGCCCTACATCATTAGAGAAAATTCACTAGGATAACTCTTCTAGAATCTGAGAGAATAAGCACCATAAATTTCTGAGCTGACCATCTGTGTTGGACCAGGTTGACAAGAGGAACAAATCCAGACACTCACAAATATATAAGAGAGAGCTGTATGTCAAAGAGAAATTATATATTGAGTAAACATCCCAGCCCAGATCAGGTCCTTAAGTCCGATATTGGTCCATATGTCTGTTACTAGTCCATAAATGTCTCTTTAGACTCACAGAGCATATGAAATGATGCCATATGCAATGATGCCAAATCACAGGCCGGTGGTTGGAAAGTTCTGTAAACCCAATGGTGGTGGAAGCATCTCCAGGGCTCTGGCTGCCATCAGCATGGCTCCATGTGGTGTCACAAGGAAGGTAAAGCAGAGAGAGAGTGGCCCACCTCTTCTGGTGGAATAATCATGAGAAAGAGAATTCCCAGAATCCTCATGAGAAGACCACGACCACAATGAGGGATCACTCAGATTGTGACCTGATTGAAAAGCTAGACTCTACCCCTTCACTCTTTTTTTTCTTCTTTTTAAAAATCATTGTATTGGGGGCTGTCCAACTCTTATCATAATCCATTCACCCATGCATTGTGTCAAGAACTTTTGCACATTTGTTTCCATTCTCCTTCGCAAAACATTTTCTTTCTACTTGAGCCCTTGGTATCAGCTCCTCAGTTTTTCCCTTCCCTCCCTGCCCCATCCCTCATGAACCTTTGATAATTTATAAGTTATTATTATTTTGTCTTGTCTTACACTGTCCGATGTCTCCTTTCACCTACTTTTCCACTGTCTGTCCCCCAGGGAGGAGGTTATATGTAGATCCTTGTAATCTGTTCCCCCTTTCTACCCCAACTTCCCTCCACCCTCCCAGTATTGCCACTCTCACC
>NW_022103906.1:3069908-3080136 GCF_000313985.2 Echinops telfairi
CATCATGGAATGCCAGTTTAATAGAACAAGTGTTCTTGCATTGAGGGAGTACTTGAGTCGAGGCCCAGTGTCCATCTGCTACCAATATTACTAAACCTATAAATATATTTCCCCATCATCTTATATAAATATATTTACATATGTACATGCCTGTATTTAGACCTCTACAAATGCCCCTTGTCTCCCAGTTCTTTCCTCTATTTCCTTTTATTTCCTCTTTTCCAACTATCATGCTCAGCCTTCATTTGGGTTTCAGTAATTCCTCTAGTTTACATTGCCTTTTATTAATCCTTACCAGGCCTCTTACACCCTCTTCGCCAATGATTATAGATCACTTGTTGTTCCCTTGTCCCCGGGTTTGTTAACACCACTTCCTCCCCAGCCCCCACCTCCTCTTCTCCCATGTCCCCCTAGAACAATCTTTTTTTTCCCTCCAGATTGTTTATCCCATCTATCTTATCTAGATATACCTGCAGAGATAATTATATGCACAAAACAAGGCAAAACAAAGCAACAACAAAAAATCAAAACAACAACAACAAAACCAATGACAAAAAAAAAAGAGAAAAGCCTGTAAATAGTTCAAGGTCTGGTTGTTGACCTTTAGGAGTCTGATGGTCAAGTCTGATGGGGTGCCACCTCTGGCCCCAAAGTCTATTTTTGGTTTTCCCTTGGGACTCCCTTGCTCTGCTCTCCTTGCTGTTCTTAGTGTTTTGCCTCACTGTGGTGGAGTCAGTTGGGGCGCAATTACCACACAGTGTCTGCAGTGTTGCCCCATGTAGGGCTATAGGTTAGTGAGGGATGTCGTGTCTCGTAGAGTCTCGTAGTGCTCTGATCAGGGATATTGTCCTCAAGGCTTGGTGGGCCAGGATGTGCTTCACTCTCCTCTTCCCCCTTCATTTGCTCCTGTGTGATCTGATCAGACATGTCCCTCTCCTTGAGCTGTAGCTTCAGTGCTGTCCTCTGAAGTAATTTCATCTGGGGGAAGAAGGGCCTTTCCATGTAGTTGGGATTGGGACTGGTCCCTCAGACCTCTCTACTGGTTCCCTGCTTCATGCCAGTATGTTGCACTCACACTTGGAGCACCGGATTGAAATCTGGTCCCTCTTTCCCAGTGCACATATCAACAATACCCTCCCCTTGGGTGGGTTAGTGCCCTGTTCCCCCACTACCTATTTTTATTTCTTTTTCACCCCACCATTTTCGTTGGCTACCATATGTATCCCTGGATTTGGTCTGGCCCCTGCCATACTACCTGGACTTCACCCCAGGAATGTTTCTTTTATCCAGTTGACATAAAATTGTGTAACTACAACACCAGCTGACCTCTTTACAGTGACATGAACTTCTTTGCAGTTCCTCTGGGAAACCACTGTTTTGATTGGACCTGGTGGTGTAGTTGTTACACATTGGGCTGCTGGCCACAAAGTATAAAGGTAACAACCACTTCTCAGAAGATAGATGTGACTGAATGATGGGATTGTATGTCATGTGTGTGATGTGCTAATAAATCTGTTTTTTAAAAGTTACAGTCTCAGAAAACCCATAGGGACAGCTCTAACCTGTCCAGTACAGTTGCTCTGAGCTGGAATCGAATCAATGGCAGTGAGGATATTTTCAGATTGAATGAGATGACAATATGTGTATTATGGAGAGAACTTGTGTACAGCCTTCCACTGATCCCAGAACACGTGTGAGCACCTTTTGTTGGTAATAAACCCATGTAGGTATGAATGGGACCCTAGTGGCAATATTTTTTGGCTTACCCACCCATTCTCGGTGCTATAAAATTCAGCAATGCATATGACTCTCTGAGTTTAAATGGCTTCTGAATGGTAGTTTATATTAACCCTTTGGGAGATTAAAGGGCAAACATGAATAGATTGAGTGATGATGGTATTGAAGAAGTGAGGATTTTTTTTTTTGATGGAGGGTACAGAATGTACCAAAGTATTCAAGTGCGACTAACTGTCTTGGGTTTAGAAAATTGCAAATAAGACTGGAGTGGCTACACAGTGGCTCGTGTGCAAGAATGGCGAACAGTGAAGCTGGATTTGTTAATGAATACCTGCATTCTTGGCGAAATGGCTGGAACTTTAACTTCTAGCAATGAGAAACTTTAAAAAGGTAGGATGTGCACTGGGTTGGGCAAAGATTGAATTTAAGTTTTAGAAAGATCAACTCAGAGTAAGTTGGAGCTAAAGAATTGAAAAGGGACATTCCTGAAGAGTAGGAACTCACCCAGAAATACTATAAGAAAAATAGAAATTGGAAGGAAATACTTTAATATATTAAAAATACTCAAAAACATTCATTTTAAAATTATTTCTCTGAAAACAGTTACATTTACCTACATCAGAAGATGTGCACTCCTACTATTGGTGCAGCTCTGTATTTAGCACTAATATCAATATTTTCATGATGAATAATGTCCTTTGAATTCTCTATAAATATAATGGTAGGGTCCAAATATTTTTCTTATAATATAGCCACTGCGTTGTTATTTGGGTAATAGAATTGGTTCTGAGTCACAACAACCAATGTACAACATAATGAAACACTATTCAAACCTACTAGCAATATAGACATGAAAACATTGGAAAATTGTCTCTATACAGGCACACTTTTTTCCTACTGACTATCTGGGATGGTACAGGTGTATCACATCCATTTTTCAGGATGGAATACCTGCGTGGTGGAACACTGAGCACACTCAGCTGCAAGCTGAAAGTTTGGACGTTCATGTCCGTCCATAGGCTCCTCAGAAGAGATGTCTGGTGATCAACTTCTTGTAAAGATCAGGAAGTGAACACCCTATAGAGCACAGATATACATAAGCAGACATAGGGGCACCATGAGTTGACATTGACTTGTTGGCAAGTAATACTAGTTATTTTTCATTTTGAAGTTATGGAATGGAGTCATACTTTAGAAACATATCTTCTCTCATTTTAGACTCTGCCCAAGGGTATTCTTTATAGTAGGCATAGTTCAACATTCTTGATATTACTCTCTTGCTTAATATAGCAATTTGACTTGTTGATCCACCTTCCCTATCCTACCAGGCCCTACGCCCATGTGTGGTTCTCTCATGCAGTTCCTTTTTAATGATTGGCTTTTTACAAGCCTATTTTCCAGCTCTGGTGCAATTCCAGCTACACCTTTTGTTTCAAACCGTATCTACAGCTGTTTAGTAGAATTACTGTTCCACCTTCAGGATTCTATAGCATTTGCCCCATTTTTTATCACACTTTTAAACACTAAAGGAAAGGGACCTTATCTTAAAGGGAATTTTTCATCCCCAGAGCCCAGCAGAAATCCTACCTCCTGCTTGTTATTGATTGAGGAAAAACAGACTTGAAGCGCCCACAAGAGAAAGCTCGTTAGTCCTCCTAATAAGTAACTTTATTTTATGTTGATCTAGGGGATCAAACACACATCAAGTTTAATGTGTGCACTCTTTGTGTACGTTTATACTTTAAAAATAATATTTTGAATATTGACAATTACTGCAAGTCAGTGATCCCTGGGTCCAACAGTTAAGCACACACTACGATCTGAAAAACTGGTGTTTCAAATCCACCCATCCACTCCACGGGTGAAAAACACAATGCCACTCTGCTCCCATAAAGGTGACGTCCCAGACAACCCTCTCAGGTAGGTCTATTCTGTCCCATGGGGTTCCTGTAATTCGAAACAACAGCTGCCAGACTCATATGTTGTGTAGTTAGGAGCTGTTCCTTTCTCTGAAGATCTCTTACCCTAGAAGTGTAACCATTGTGAAGTATTCGAAACTTGGTTAATATTCGTCACTTGAGGCAATTACAATATTGAACCATGCTATTGCTTTCTCATTTGTTTAAACCAGCTGCCATCATCGTCAGGTGACCATCAGAGTCACCTGCAAAGTTTAAGAAACCAAATTACTGGGCTCTGCTTCTATAATTTCTGGTTAAATACATCTAGAAAAGGGCCCAGTGTCAACCTTCTAATGATCTTCTGTGATGTCCGAATGGCACATTTTGAGAACTACCAACAAGGATTATAGACATGAAGTGTCATTAAGAACTAGATATTTTCAAATGTGCTTATTTAGGAGAAAGGTAAATACAGATGGGAACCTGAGTAGGCATCTTGACTTTTCATATTATTCATATTGATTACCTCCAGATGGCACTTGCGAATTCCCATGGAGAACCAGAGGCAAAAGCTCCCCCTGACTGCCGTCATGTTGATTCTGATTCACAATGCCCCTGTGGATTTCCCAGGTTATAAGTCTTTACCAGGGAGGAAATCCTCATCTTTCCCCGTGGAGCAGCGGTTTTAATCGCCACTCTGCAGCCAGAATCCATTGGTGGCACAGAAGAACCCAGTGCAAATGTGATGTAACTGAGTAATCCCCGTAACATACTCACATTTCTCTTGTCTGTGGCCCTACAGTTATTCAGATGAGGGTGCCATACATTCAGCCATATGTATATGTATGTGTATTTTTTTCTATTCAAGGTATTATTTGATTCATTCTGGGCAATTATGTCCAAGAGTGACTATTGGGTACAGTTAACGTGCCAGGAGCATCGATACCATTAACAACTGTTTCCTAAAGTTGAAGTAAATACAGAGAGAGAATTCTTACAACCTATCAAGAAATTATGAATTTTTAATCCCTGGGAGTGTCTATTAGATAGCAAATTAAAAATAAAGTAGCAGAATGAGATCATTCTTAAAATAACATTTGATAGGCAACAAATAAAACTAAAAGTTAGCAGGAGTTGTAAAGAAGTGACTCCATTATGAAGTTGATAATTTAGATAAATTAAAAATCCTCTTTTGGTTTGCAGTTTTAATTTCATAGTTTTCTTTCCTGTTTCCATTTCCAAGAGCAAGTAACTCTGGATCTTGAAAGGAATAATAAAACCTTCCATATGGAAATTTGTGAGAGAAATGTTATATGGAGTCACATATGTATAGATATTATATCATTCTAACATCTGTTTTTTGAAAGTCCAGTAGTTTCTCAGACAGTTAACTTTTCTAAGATTTCCATCAAAGACCTCGCTGTCCTTGCATCAAGTCTAACTCATAACGGCCCCATCGGGCAGAGGAGAACTGTCTCAGAGTCTCCAAGGTTGCAAATCATGGGAGCAGAATATTCCTCCCATGGAGTGGGCGATGAGTTTGAACAGCCCACGTTTTGATTAGCAGCTGAGGCCTTAACAACTGCATGACCAGAATTCATGAAGACTTCCACAGGACTCCTATTTGGCAGTGTAAAAGGGTAGAAATATTCTCAGGGTCTTCATCTATGTGAGATATTTGTGTGTCTATCTAACTTGCAGTTAGTTTTGATGGGTTTAAGTGAACATAGTCTGCTAGAATGATCTTCGGAATGCATTAATTTCCTGTGATTTTTAGGAATCCGTCTCTGTGGACTTCAGAAACTCTGCTTCCAGTCACAATATATAAAACAGAAATAAAAATACTTGTTTTAAAAAACTCATGATATTGCTTGCTTTGGGTAAGGCTTGTATACGGTAATAGATGTACAAATGCTTGATCAGCTGTAAATCACTCTCTGTGTAAGGTGACATTATTCTTGGAACTATAAAAATGTAAATTTAATTGGGAGGGCTGAGTCATGATCTCCTCTTAAGAAGGGGACATTTTTCACCATTGAGGCAAAGATAAGCCTTTTCTTACAAGGGTGAACACTCATCCCTCTAACTGATCCCTTGTGATATAATCTGTAATTTAGGACTGGCATACTTCTAATCTGCAAGAATACAGGATGGTTCCATAAATAATATAGGTGGGATATACCGAAACTTCTACTTTCAGCGATCCGATAATAAGCAATTTAAATTTTCCCTGAATTCTGGGAATTGTTGCAGATTGCTCTTGTCTTTAGGGGAAATAGCGACAATTTACCATTATTGAGCAATATCTATCCTTTACCAATTTTATTTAAAATTGCCCACAGTGATGGTAAGGGGTACATATTTCCAAAATGTCATTGATCCTGTATTAATAGGTACAATTTGGGAAACAAAAACCAGATTTGGGGGAACAAGGCCTGGCTTGATCTTTAGTTAAGATCATCATCATTAAAAAAAAAACTACATTTTATTTATTTATTTTTATTCTGGAGAGGCTTGAGGCAGCAGGTGCTCTAGTCTTATGAATCTCTGTATCCACAGCATGGGTGTGCAGTTTCTGTAGCATTCAGCTCTCAGTAAATGCTGTACATATTTCCTGTACTTTCACGCTCAGCCAAGCTCTCCCAAAATAAGCAACTGAGTGCATGTGTGAAGATTCAGCCTGCACCCCCATATCTTGTGGCCCAACTCAACTGAATACCGAAGCTAGAACAGAGACTTGTCTAAGCATGCAAATGCATCTTTCCTTTGATCTGCCAAATAACATGGCGAAGTGACTAATAGTTCCTCCTTCAAGATGAGGACACTGAGTCTGTACATTTAATTATGTTTTGTGTCTGCTGGGGCATATGTAATGACTTATACTCACCTTAACTAAATTCTGACTGCTAGATTGTTGTTAACTTTTAGTGTGCAAGTTAACTTTGTTCACTTTTTAATTTGTTTCTCATATTTTATGTTTGAGTTTAATGATGTCTGTGTGATGAAGGGTTTCTCTCTCTCTCTCTCTCTCTCTCTCTCTCTCTCTCTCTCTTTTTCCCTTAAAGTTGCATTTTACCAGTTGCGGAGTGGAAAACCAGATAACGATGATAGATTTAATATTAGCATATTACTATATGATAAGTAAACTAAATATGTACATAAATGGGAATCAGTTTCTTTCAGTTGGAAGATCTGGTGTAAATGGTTGATGGATCAATATGTCCAAAGGTACCCCTGATAATGCTATAAAGGAAAATTCTTATTGGGAAGGGTCCAAGCAGGGCTGCAGAACCTATTCAGAAAATGAAGCAAAAGGTGATAATAAATAAATGTGTTTATCACCCACCTGCCTTTTAATTTACTGTGCATATATATATTTTATTGTTATTAGTATCATCCTTATCTAAAATTCTCTGAGTCATTAGCCCGTGCTAAAAGCAGCAATTGAACTCTCTTCTATGAGGAAACACTATCAATAGTGTCAATGCCTGTTCTCAGAATAAACATTCCTATTTCATTGCTTAAGTCAGGTGACTTTAAAGAGATTCCTTTGAGAGTTAACTGTCAAAATAATTATGTGTCCCCTAGATGGAGCTGTCCACTTGTCTCTTCAAAGATGTGGTTTCTGATATTACAGGAAGGGTTTCTAAGAATGGTACTTAAGGGCAGAATTTCCTCAAACATGCAAATACTGGTCATAATGAACTGGTAGAACAAAGTGCACATGTACTGCTAAGCTGTTAATAGAAAAATACAAATTTTCCCAGAAACACATTATTCCAGATAGCATATTGTGGTGGTTGTTGTTAGGTATAGTCCAGTTGATTCCAACTCATAGCCACCCCATCTATACAACAGAAAACACATTTCCTGTGGGTCTCTGTTATCCACAAACACATTTCCATGGTTGAGTCTATTATTGGAGCCGCTGGGTCGACCCATCTCTCTAAGCTTTTCTCTCTCCTTGCTGGATGGAAGCTTTACCAAGTACGGCTTCCTTCTCCAGGGACTGGGTCCTCCTGATAGCATGCCCAAAGTATATGAGTCAGAGTCACCCCGTCCTTGTTTCTAAGGGACATCCTAAGTACTCTGCTTCCCAGTCAGATTTGTTTCTTATTTTGGACATGGCATATTCAATATTCTTTGCCAACCCCATAATTCAGGTGCATCAATTCCACTTCTTTCTTCCTTACTCATTTCCCAGTTTGAACATGCACAACTAGAGCGAGTCAGTGTCTTATTATCTCCTGAGACCTGAGTAGGACCTAGGTCTGACCAGAAGATATGAATATGAGTTGTCATTTTCCCAAAGGAAGACTGTTCTTGGGAATGCAATGTTAATGTAGATTTTTATTTATACTAGAGTTATGATTCCTATTTCAGGAAACTATCAATATGACTAATTAAAAAACAGATCAATGGCAGGTTTCTTGAAGCTTGTAGGAAAATAATTTCATTGAGTCAAAAAGTGCGCAGGATTTACTTTCCGTTTTTGAATCACTGTACGATTGCTTATTATCTTGTAGATGCAATCCTTAAAGGAAAATAGTAAACCTGGAGCTATGTTTTTGTTCTATTGTATGGAGAATGCATGTGTATGGAGAATAGCACAGAAAAAAAAAGCAACTCTGTAAGGCTCATCAACATTTATAGAGCATTTACCACATGAAAACCACCAGATTATACAACAATGAGAGAGGTCAGAGGAGCTCTCTACCATTAGAAAGTTTGAAGTAGGTGGAAAAGGTTGATATGTGTATAAATAAATAACTCCATATATCTTTATTATAGCACTTGACAAGGTATATTATAAAATACTATTAGGATACAGAAAAGAGACGAATAATTCTGCTGGAGAGGTCAGATATCAGCACAAAAATAGGACTTTTTTAGTTTTTGTAAATTTTGAATGATATGTAAGATGGCTCTTGATAAAGAGAGAAAAATGTTGCAAACAGAAGAAATGTTATGAACCCATCCCCAGATAGCTGAAAATGCCTGGTGTATTGGGCTCTCTGAATTTTTTTTTTTTACTTAAAAAAAATTTTTTTTGGGGGGGCTCATACAACTCATCACAATCCATACATACATCAATTGTATAAACGACATTTGTACATTTGTGCATTTGTTACTCTCATTATTCTTTTTTTAAATTATTTTATTGAGGGCTTGTACATTTCTTTCTTTTTTAATCATTTTATTAGGGGCTCTTACAACTCTTATCATAATCCATACACACATCAATTGTGTAAAGTGTATATGTACATTCATTGCCCTCATCAGTCTCAAAACATTTCCGGGCTCTCTGAATTTTTAAGGGCAAGTTTTGTTATTAGAGGTAGAATTGGAGGTGGATGGGTTTAGAAGCAGGATACCATTGTGGGACCTAGTCAAAAATGGAAAAAGTTAGGGCAACCCCTTTCTGGGTAGCAAAGCTTTATTGGAAGCTTCGGATATGGAAAGTAGTTAACTCTACCTCGGCTCACACAAAGGTCGCTCCAAACACAGCAAGCAGCAGAGAGGCGACTGTAATAGTGTTGGTGAAAAATGAAGAAGACCAGAAAGAAGCAGTGGGGAGAGGCAATAAAAAGATGAGGGGTCCCTCTTGGATCCCTCTTCAGGTTGGAATCAGCAGTAGTAAATGAATAATTAGGTGTAACAGGAAGCAAGAACCTAGGCATGTACGCCTAGTCAACTAGTTAGTTATATGTACAAATTTACACACATTTCATAAGATAATTATCTGTGTTTCAGGTACTGAGGGGATGACAATTATAAGACATCTCTCAAGGAATTCCCACTCCTCTGGGAAGAAAAAACATTCAAACATTCTCCAAATACAGTAATGAAATCGTTTTGTGATATAAGGCAACTTATAATAAAGGTTCTTTTGGTAACATAGCGGAGTAAGAGTCGAGAGAAGAGAAAGAATTACCTTACCTAGAATAGTTGTTTTTTGATGACCTTGCTGTGTTATGTGGTTCATCTTTTCTTTGAAACTCCGATGCTTTCTTGAGGATAGAGAACTAACCTGTGGCCATGTCTTAGAATAGTGATCATTATGCCGTATTTTAATGTATAGTTTTCAGACCTTCTTGAGTTTTAGCTCTAAATGGTAGAATTGTGTCTTGCTGATGTTGACACATTCTTTCTCCCATTAGAGCTTTGCACAGGATAGAGTCACAATAAAAACTTATTAAGATGACCCAACCGTCATAAAAGCCAACCTTTGGGAAACTATCGAATAATTGTTGCTTGGTGGCTTCCTAGATAAAAGCTGTATCTAATGTAGCAAAGTGAAAGAAATAATCCATGATTATAAACTCTTCCTCGGTAAAATTTTGCCCATCTCTAGACTTTTCAGATTCATTCAACAAATCCCTAGTTCTACAGATGTAACCCCCAACTCTTTTCCATCTGCACCAAAGTAACTCAGCAAAGTAGAGAAAAACACACAACTGTGATCTTGTATAACCTTTATATGTAAAATCTTTCCATTGACCTTTAGAGTTGTTTGGCACAGTCTAGTTCCCTGCCAGGTAGACCTGCCACAATCTCATATTCAAATTTTCCAGTCTTTTCTCTCATTG
>NW_022103906.1:3081068-3119288 GCF_000313985.2 Echinops telfairi
AGCCGGGCACCATCCACTTTCTTCGCCACATTTGCTTATGCACCCATTTGTCTTCAGTGATCCGTTCGACACCTCGTGATCACACAGGCTGTTATGTTGTTCCATGTGGGTTTTGTTGCTTCTTAGCTAAATGGCCACTTTTTTACCTATGATTGTTATTTTTATATGTACACACACACACACACATACACACACACATATATAGCACAGCATGAGAAATATAACAGCTAATTAGTCCACACAGCAGTACAGAGGGCTCAGTCCAACTCACTTCCGTGGGACAGTTTATGTGCTGGAAGTCCTTCAACTTATGAGGGGCCCTGAGTCCAAGATCAAGGAAGTAGGCAGCTGAGTCTTCCAGAGCAATACAGGCAGTCTGATCACAGGCAGCAAATAGCAAGGTGGGTCACCAACAGCAAGATGACAGGATCTGACAGTGCCAAGCTCAAGCAATGTATAAACCAGCAGTGTAGTGAAGCAGATCTCAAAGGAACCTCAAGTTCTAGTGACAAGACCTGTAGTATTAAATTAAAAGTGGCAATGAGGGAGTGAGGTGCCAGCCCCACTGGCTACTAGAACTCACTGGTTCAGTAATACTACTTCTGGGTTCAGTAATGCACAATTTTACGGTTGACATATATAAGCGTTATCTTAAAATCATCAAAAGCATTAGAGATATTACAATAATACAGTCAGACATATTACATGGTAGCATTGCTCACCTCCACCCTGCTTGCTGGTCCTCGTGGGGGGAACCCGGCTGCCAGAGCAGGAGCCACCTCCCTCGTGGGGGCAGCCCTCTAGTCCATCACCCTCATGGGAGCCACCCTCATGGGAAGCAGCCCTCCTTCCTCAGCTGCCCTCTGCCAGCCACCTTCGGCCAGCCACCCTCAGCCAGCCACCTCCCAGGAACCAGGGAGCCTCCTTATTTATTGTTAACCACACATCATATTACTTTAGGGGGATACATCACAGATTACAGAATCATGCATCACAGAGAGGGGCAATACAATTCACAACAACCTGCGTCATAGGGAGGGATTGCAACATAGGCAATACAAGCAATAGGAGGGGGATTACCTAGTCATCTTAGAGTGGTCCCGGGCTTGCCTTTGGGCACTGCTTCAAGGGAACAATAACAGAAAGGAATGGGCCCTATTTGTTGTGGGATAAGTCTGGTGTCTGCTTGATCTAGACATCTGATATCTCTCAGTGAGAATGACTCCCAATCCATTCTTGATGGTCAATGTTAGGGAGAATAATCTCTGACCTACTTTTGCTGCCTAGTGAACAATTATTTTCAAACTAAATCTGTCATATATTTTGGGGAGACAACTTAAGAGAAATCCTTCTGTTCCCCACAAAGACATGTGGGTTGGCAGTCCCACAGGTAGTGTAGCTCACAAGTTGAGGCAGAGAACTAAAAACTGGACACTGGCCTGCTCACCAGAGAGCAAGAAAGAGAGGTGGGGTTTGCTGAGCACTTTATTTCTTTACTCTCCAATCAAACTGCAGCCTTATTAATCCCACATGTTCCTATTGGTCAGGTTGGCACAATAAACCTACCTATCACACTGGTGACATAGTGGTTACACTTTGGGCTGCTAACCTCAAGGTTAGCAGTTAGAAACTACAAGTCGCTCTGCAGGAGGGAGATGTAACTTTCTACTCTTGTTAATAGTCACTGTTTCAGAAACCCACAGGGGAGGTCAACCCTGTCCTGTAAGGTTTTCATGAGTCAGGACTGACTTGATGGTAATGAGTTTGGTTTTATTTTCTCTCCTATTGTCACTCCTAGGGACTAATTCCCCTTTCTTCTTTAAAGGATAGAAGCAATCAGTGGAGAATTTCTCCGTACTTCCATCTTACCCACAAAATTATATATTTTTCTTTCTTACTATGATGGATTTCATTTGATATGATTCTCATAGCCTCTTACTAGTTTCTGTCCACTTTGTTTCTTGATGCCCAAAGCCCAAACATTATTCCCTCTTGTTTATGAATCTTCAAATCTTTCTTCTGCATCATTTCCATTAACAGAAAACACAGCCAGGATTTTCTTTAAGTCTTTCTTGACTTTGTCATTATCTGCTGCCATTCCAATTTTTTCTTCTTCATCAAAGTGTGCTTCAATCACTCTAATTTCCCTCACTCCTTCTTGTTTAAACTCATGTCACTTAGGCTCCTGACCCCATTACTCTACCAAAAATATCCATCAAAGTGATCAGTGAGCCTCGACCTTACTAAATCCATTGGTCAAATCACAACTTTCATGTTTTAGTAAGCATAGACCTAAAAATGTATTTTGTCCCAAAATGCCTCATTCCCTCAACTTGCATGATACCACATTCTGCTGGTCTTCCGAAGCTCATTTCCCAGTCCTTGCTAATCTTCCCTCACCTTCTTGAGTTTTGGGCTCAATGTTTTAATTTCTTTTACACTTAATTTCTTATTTCATGGTCCCTCTAATTTCTATTTTAAACACAGTCATGAAATGAGTAAAGTTAACCCAGATATGTTCATCCCTAGATGTACTGTGATACAAACTTATACTCTCTCTACATTTCTAATTTGATGTGTTAAGTAGCATACTTAGTAGTGTACCACCAACTGAATTCTTGTTTTGTTGTCTCTGCCAATTGTTACTTTTTCTTGACCATCTCCCCAAATTAACGTCCTGCTCTTTTTGTTCAAGTGGAAACTTTGAATTCTTAAAGATTGCATTCTATCCATTAGCAAATCCTGTTGTACTAATTACAAAATATATCTAGGGTGCAAGTATTCTTTGCCTCAACAACTTTCCAAATCTAAGTTTCCAGATCTAAGTTAGCATCATTTCTCACATAGATTGCTATAGTGACTTTCTCACATAGATTGCTATCATGACTCACATAGATTGCTATAGCCAGTTTACCCAACCAGTTACTGTCCAGTTCATTCCAACTCATGGCAACCCATGTGTGTAGAGGAGAGCTGTACCTCCACAAAGTTTTCATAGCTTTGATATTTGGACATAGATCATCGGGCCTTTCTTCCAAGACTCCTGCGGTGGCTTTAGACCACTGATCTCCTGGTTAGTAGTAAAGCATCGAACCATTTTTCCACCAAAGAACTTGCTATTGAGTCCCTGTGAGTCAGAATCAACTCTGACAGTGAGTTTGGCTTTTGAGTTTGGAAACTGGCGTCCCTGCTCATGTAGTTTAACCTTCTAAGTTAACTTCCAACCCAGAAGTCCAAATGTATGTCAGGTTGTGTCATTCTTTGGAATAAAACTCTCAATTGGCTTCTTTTCTCATTCATTGTAAAAGGCAACGTACTTGAAAAACCCAGTAGGGCTATAGGATCTGGTTCCATTGACTTCCCGAGCTCATTGACCACTTCTTTCTCTTGCTAACTGTGCTACATACAGCCACACTGGCTTCCAAAGTCTTTCCCAAGCCTGGCGTGTATCTGCCTTTCTCTCAACCTGGAGAATATTCCTATAGATTTTTGCCTGACCGACCCCCTCCACCTCCTTCAGGTCTTTAACACCATTTTGCTTCGCCATGAAGCCTTCCCTGAACTGTATAAAGTAAGCAGATGAGTTCCAGTCCCAGCACCGCTCACAGGACTCTCCTTTTCTACTTCATTTCTTCCTGTGGCTCTTGCATTAAATATTTAATGCATCGGATATTTCACTTATTTATTTTTGTAAAAATTTTCCCTCAAATGAAATGTATGCTCTGTGAGAACAGATTGTCTGTTTTTTTACTTTTGTCCTTCAGGATCAAGAAGAGTGCTTGTTACATAGTCAGTCTTCAATAAATATGTACCAAAAGAAAGAATGTGAAGTGAGAGAAGAAGCCATTTTCTCTCAGTAGAACAATGTTGCTGAATGTGTTAAATATGTATTCCAGGTCTGCAGTCTATAATCCGAGCTTCATGATGCTTGGTTTCCAGTTATTTAAAAATGAGAGAGATTCTAGACATAAAACCTTTTTTGGCATTCATTAGTGAAGGAGGGGCTTTCAGAAAATGCAAGGAATGTATTATTCAATTTCGTTGAAGCTTTTTCTGCTTAAAACTTTAGAAAAGCAACCCAGCAGTAGAAAAGTTGTCCAGTTACTACGTAATTAGTGGTAAACAAAGTAAAGCTAGGCAGTTATTAACAGAAGCATTATATTTGAAGCATAATGAGAGTTAAATTACCTTTATTTCCCTACTGCGTTCACTTTTGTTCTGTCTAATGTACTCTCTAATTTGACATAATGGATTCTGTACATTATGAAAACATGTGTTTACTGTTTTTCATCAAGTATGTCAAAATACGTCTGTCACTAAGGTCCTCATTTACTTTACCTGTAGGTCAGGGATCTCTCTCTCTCTCTCTCTCTCTCTCTTTCTCTCTCTGTCTCTCTCTTGACTTGAGTTTACAACCAAAATCCCCCTTGCCAATTCCTTAGTTTTAGGGTATATATAATTTTGCAATATGAAATTGGTTGATTAAAGTCTCTAATGAACAATAGAAAGGGAGAGATTAAGTGAATCTAAGTGTTACTTTTGGTGCTTTTTCACATGATGTGTTTCTATTTTCTTCATCTCAGTAACTCAGGACTTCCATGTTTTCAGGACTCATGCAAGATATGTTAGCAAAGGCCATGAATGAGTAAGTGATGTGTTTTATAAAGCAAATGGAATACAATCTTCTTTTACCTCTTGATTAAATTCTTGTGGATTGAGGAATTTAGAGTTTCTTAGTTTGATGAATGTAGTATCTATCCATATCAACTTAAAGTTTGTCTGAAAATCCCATATGGTTCAGTGATATTATCAAGCATTATTGCCACTTATAGCAGAGGCTCAATATATATGTATAGGGTTAGCAAGTGTATATATGAGTATATATGCATCTGTTTATTTATATGCTCTTTTCTGTCTAATTAAGGAGTATGTACAATTTTAATGGCATTATTGAGCTATGATTCACCTATGATTAAATTCATTCATTTCAAATATAAAATTCCATCGATTTCAGTTTATTCACATAATAGCACAAGCATTACCACTCTCTAATTTTAGCATATTTTCTCCACTTCCACCCAAGCAGCAACAGTAAAAAGATACAAATGAAGATTTGTATCTATTAGAATCTTTTTATGTTCTCCCCCAATTTCTGGCAAACAATAATCAAATCTATGTTGCTGATAAATTCTCTTCTCTGGCTTTTTTGTGTAAGCAGAACAAAGAACTATGTGATCTTTTGCATCTGATTCTTCTCACTTAGAAGTGTTATCAAAGTTGATCCATTCCTAAGCACATATTTGTCATTTGTCTTTAAATGCCAAGTAACATTCCATTCCATGGCTATACCATGATTTATTTGTTTATTTAATAATCAGTAAATGAACATGTAGACAGTTTCTAATTTTTGACTACTATAAATCATTCTGTGTGAACATTCATGCACACTTTGTGTCTAGATGTATGATTTTAGTTCTCTTACCTATGTTACTGAGTAGAATTGTTAGATCATATAGTAAGTAAATCTATGTTTAACTTTTGGGTAACTGTCACACTGTTTTACAAAGCAGTAGAAACTAGCAATGCATTTAGGTTCTTATTTCTCGCTGAGTTAGTTAATTGTGCCAGCCTGGCCGATAATCACATGTGGTGCTGGTTGAAAAGCGGAGGGATAAATGGGTGGTGAAGCCTTGCCTTTCTAGTTCTCAGGTCTCTTGTTTTGTGATGGTTGTATCGGGTGCAGCTGCCTTAGCAGTTTCCTGCTTCAGCTTGCAAGATTGACTTCCTCCAAGACATCCCCAAGGAGAAGCCGCATGGATCTATCCCGATGCAGCCCTGGGTGCTGGAGCAGCTGTGTGGAGACCCTCGCCAGTGCTGAGATGCTTACATGTTCACGGACTCAGCTTTCCTCCTGCAGTCGGCATCATTGCCTCTGTTTTGTGAGGTGGAGGACTTTGTGGACTGGTGTTGGGTTAATGGGTTAATGTTGGACTTGTGGGCTTGGGCAGCATTGGGTTGGGATGTTTTCGTGATGCACATTTTCTTTGCATAAAACTCTCTCTTATACGTGAGTTGCTGTGGATTTGTTTCTCCAAAGTACCCAGACTAATACACTCGCCATTCTTGTCAACACTTTCTTGTAATTTTGCTGTTATTTTAACTGACCTTAAATATGAGAAGGGGCATCTTGTGTTAATTTTCTGTGAAATTTAATGCATTTATTGACTATTTATGTATCTTCTGTCCAAAACTCACTACTTGTATTTCACCTGATTTTAATTACATGATTTGCATTTGATTACTATGCTATAAGGATCTTGTATGTGTTCTGGATACAGTGACATTAGTTGCAAATACTGTCTACCGTTTGGTGAGTTGCCTTTTCACTTTCTTGATGGTATTTTTTTTTTGAAGCACACACGTTTTGAATTTTGATGACATTGAATTTACCTATTTTTGTCCTTAAATGTTTTAGGTATCAACTCTAAGAAACATTGTCTTATCTATCATCACAATGAACTATTTCTATGTTCTTTTATACTTGTAGCTCTTTTATTTAGGTGTAAAATCCATTTGTAATGAATTTTAAGGTGATGGTATCAGGTAGAAGTTCAACTTCAGCATTTGGTATGTGGCAATCAATATGTCACAGTCCCATTTGTGGAAAGACCATCCATTTTCCTATTGAGTTGTCTGTGTGAAAACCAACTGTAATGGTTTCTGTGTTTGCTTTAGCTCTTGTATGTGTCTACATGATATCCTTATGCTATTGCTGTTGTTAGCTGCTCATGACTTATGAAAGCCTCAAGTGTTACAGAGTGGAACAATTCCATAGGGCTTTTTCCTTTTCCTTTTTTAGCTGTAATATTTGAAAAACAAATACTCCTGACCATTCTTCTATAGAGTCACCAGGTGGATTCATACTGTCAGCATTTAGTTTAGGAGTTGATTGTAAATGGTTTGTACCACCTTGATTTCTTATCACTAGATAATGAAATGTACTTTAATATTCCTTTTGTGCTTGAAAATATTAATTTTTCAAAGATTGCATATGAAAGTAGACTTCATTATACTTTGAAATGGTATATTCAGTGCAAGTTCTGAGCTAACCTGCTCTATTCTAGGATTAAATAGAAAAGTATACATAAAGTATGCAAATTGCTTAGCACTGCCTGTGTGATGCATATACTGTATTAGAGAAAGGGCAGCTTTCTCACAAGCATCCTATTCTTTGGTAAAAATGGGGCCTCAGATGGATATGGATTGACAGAATGGGAGCCAATTTACCTCATGGCTGAGTTTCAAGTCTTCTGCCAAATGGATATTATAGACTCTGCATCAAAGAACACCTGGATAATTTGCCTTTATTGTAGAAACATTCATATTTTCTTGTTTCTTATTTCTCATATACTCGTTTCATCCAGGAAGAAGCAAGGCTTCTTTGGGTAATGTTGATACAGCATTTTCAAGCAGCACTTAGCCAAACGGAGTACTTGGCTGTATTGTTTTGGATGCAGCTGCATCTACTCTTGAAAGAACAAGATTCTTTCATACTCAGATAGGAAAATTATACAAAAACCCAGACAAATATGGACATATGTATAATTTTTAAAGTCTACGCAAATGTTTTTACCAGTTTTAATATAGTTAAACAAAAAAGCATATGAATAATCAATTGTTTACACATATTAGGGAAAGAGAACATAACAAGGGTTTGGGGAGAGGGGTGATACAGAGGGATAGAGGAGATAAAAAGGAGATGACATCAAGAAGCCCAGGCAGGAAAAGTATATTTGGAGACGTATTATGGAAGCAGTTGTACAATTACTTTTTTACATGATTGAACTATGGAATGATTTGGTGTATGTATTAATTTCCCAGTCACAGTAAATTAAATACATAAAAATTAAGAAGCATAGATCCAGGAATAAGGTCTGGGCTCACACTAAATCCTACTTCAAACTTAAGATGCTACAGCAAAGTGTGGTGAAAAAAGTAGACAGTGCCCGACTATCAATCAGAGTAGTGTCTGAAGTTTTAAGAGCTTGTATTTAAACAAGCAACCATCAAGCAAGGAATCAACTAAGCTCACACAGAAGAAGTACACCAGCTTGTGTGATCCAAAGATGACAATTACAACATTTGAATGTGGTGAAGAGAAAAGTATCGGAGCTAAAATTATGAGCACCCAATTTGTAGAAGGTTATGGAGAGCAGTGGAAGCCCAAAACCCATCTGCAGATATGTAGTCAGAGACTAAGCCATTGGCAGATCTGCTCTAGCCAAAGACAAGTGTCTTGCACAGCCTTATTATTAGGCAGAGACTATTGTAACATTGAATATGCTGGATTGAACATGGTACTTGTGACCTCCCTATAGACATGACCTGACATTATCCTGGGTGCAAGTATCTCTTACTTGTTCCATGACAGAAATTTTTTCCCTGGCTTTTTGAATGTTGGTGGGGGTCTTCTCCCTCTCATGCATTATTTCTATTATATTTGTCCTTATATTAATTTTATCTTATCCTTAACTACCTTAGTATGATTTGTTTTCCTTTATTTTCTGTTGGATTTCATAGAGGTGGAGCACAGGAGGAGTGGCTGTATAAGGATAATAAATGAAACAAAGTATTATAGGGGACCCAGGGGTGGGGTGGGCGACAGGGAGGGAATGTGAATTTTGGAAATAAATAATGAACACAGGACTAGGGATTGTGATTGCATAACTCATATTAAAGATCATTTAACCATGGGTGAAGGAAATGCTCTAAGATAGAAGTGGTGATGGTTGTACAATTCCCCTTGATAGGATTGAACATTGAACTATTCAATTGTATGATATGTAAATTATGCACCAATGAAACGGTTAGGAAAAAATGTATTTGATGTTTATAGATATTTTTGTATTGCAGCATGTTTGGAAATGTTAAGTAAATCAATTATTTCCTCAACATTACAGCCTTATTCAATCTGAATCATACCTTAAAATTTCCAAATACTTAATTCTCACATGCAATTCTGCTACACTCAACAGGTTGAGCAGAAGCCCCAGGTGCCTTGGTGCTGGCCTCACGGATGCTTGCTTATTAGCAGTGCAGCTTTAGGCAACCACGGGATGTCTCTGGGGGATGACTGATTGTGTTGTTGTCAGTTGTCGTTGAGTCAGCTCTAGATCATGACCCCTAGTATAGCACAATAATTCTTTCACTTCTGTGTTGTCTTCACAACTGTCATGATTGAGTTCATTGTCGGTAGCCAGACTGTGCATTTTGGGTGTACTCCAACCTAGACTGCTCATCTTCCAGAACTCCAGATGCGGCAATATTCTATTGTGATTCATAAGGTTTCCAGTGGCTGTTTTTTTGGAAGGAGATATCCAGATCTTTCTTCCTTCCTTTTCGTGAGTCTGGATCCTCAGCGGAAACCTGTCCACCATGATTAACCTGCTGGTATTTGAAATTCTGGCAACATCGCTTCTAGCATCACAGCAACATAGGAACAAACTGACAGAGGAATACTAGGTTTTTGAATTTGGGGTTTTTCACTAAAATGAGAAGGGTCAAATGAAAAAGCTATTAAAGCTTGTATGCTTTCCAGTTTTAACATGATATCACTCATGAAAGCAAGTTTATGAAATGTAGTGCACAAAGAATTTTTTTATTTTGTTTGTAATCAGTGGATTGTCTCCCATTCATTTTCTGCCTAAAATGAAATGCCCACAGAGGTGGCACAGGGTAAAGCCATGCTCAGCACCTGACTACAACACACAGATTCTGCAAAATGACAACAAAACAGTGTGGTTACTTCTTGTACCTAGTGAGTACCTGCTTTGGGAACTGAGAACCCCTTATAGTAGACAGGGAGGGACGCCTGTTCCTATGAATTTATCCTGAAACTGGTTATGACGGGTCATTAAATCTTCATTCCTAGTCTTTAAATGCCAAGGCGTCTTTCTGTCTCTTCCTTCTTTTCTAGCTTCTGTTCCTTTTCATAATCCTTTATTTCCACAATTACTAAATACTTATTTTATGTAAGTTACTATATCAGTTGATATTGGGTATTTTAACGTCAAATAACAAAATCTCTTACATAAAGGACAGTAGAAGAGAGAAGTAGCATTTTTAAAAACAGATAACCTAAATGCAAAGCAATACAATACATAATATCAGTGGGAGAGTGCAGTGCTCAGATTTCGAGGAGAGCAGAATATTTTGTGTTGGGTGATAATGCATTGCAGGCATTCGATAAAAGGAAGCATGTGTCTCAGTATTCCAAGAGAAGACTCCTTGGGGGAGATGGCCTGTTAGATTTAGGGCTGGAGGATGATTAGGATTTTTTTATTAGGCAGCAATAGAAAGGTGGCAAGGCAAAAAGTAAAAGCTTGAACTTTGTTATTTACTTGCCCTAAATTGTCAGATCTCCTTTTTCTGACTTACCTGTTGATTTATCTAATTCATTTATGTAATTACAAGGACTTTAGAGGAACTTAATTAATATATTAAGGGCTTATTTATAATTTTACTATACTAGATTTAAAAAGTCTTTAAGTATGTCTGAGAATTTCTTGTAAAAACATGAAATGATGACAGAATCCATAAGGAAACAATCTACTTTGCAATTCATTCATAATTGCAATGTTCAAACACATTATCATTCCCCAAATGTCTGTCTATATAGTTAACCAAGCAATACCCAGGTTAAGCAAATATGTGACTAGAGCTACCAAGAGAAATGTAAATGTGACCTTAATTAATGTATTTGCTAAGATTGTTATCATTGTAGAGTTTTTATATTATGCTCAGACCTTGGATTTTATTCAATTTTGTTCATATTTATTCATGTTTACTTTTATAAACATACATATAATCTATATAATATTTTTAAATATTTTCAAGTATTTTTCAATAACCTAATAATGATTTTATATTTTATAATTTGGGGTCATATAGTGCATATTTGTAAGTCTGGAGTTGGCTCTTTTCTCTGCTGTTTACCAGTTAATTCATTTGAATAAACTGCTTGATATTATCTAGCCTAGGTTTTCTAATTCATAAAATACTTACCTCATAGTAATTGTCTAAGGTTGCGCTCAAAATACATAATTGATTCTTGTGTATATGCTATTTTATAAATGTGGAAAGGAGGGATCTTGTGTAAGTCAGACATTTACAGAAAAATGAACCAAGGAGGAGATAGATGTGTGCTTCCGTAAACTTTGTAGTGGTCCCAGGTGGACTTTAAAGCCAGCAGTGTTGAAATGTAGGAAGTGAAATCTATTGACGTAACTTCCTAAGCAAAGGACTCTACACTGATTTGCTGACCAAAACACGAAACAAAGAAACACGATGATGGTTGATATATACTCCACCAGGAAACTGGATAATTCCTGGATTTAATTGCAAGGGGCCCCCAGTCTTTCTGCCTAACATATTGAGTTCTAGCAAAATGTTGTCATAGCAACTAAGCGAGTAATCGTAGCAGGTTGGCAAGCAACAAAAAACATTATAATATTTAAGAAACTTTAATATTTTATTTTCATTATTATCATTGTAGTTTCCCTTCTTAATAGAATGGATGGATTCCTGTTCTATTTATAATTCTGCGATGCGTTTGGAACAAATGCTATTAGATTGTTGTTTTTTTAAGATGAAAATTTAAGGAACCGAACTTTTGTTTGGGTCTCTGTGTAAAGAAATATGTGGTTAGTGCTACAACATACTTGGTGTTACACAATAATCTTTCCCGGGTTGCAGGTTTAACATTTGCGTGCTGGGAGCTGTTCATCAACAAAAGTGCTGAAATCTCACTAACAGAGTTTACCGCAGTCTTCCTTGGAAGGTTCTATTTTTCATGCATTTTTCCCCTAGTTTGAACTTGCATACACATATATATGCACAACATGCATAAAAATACCCAGTGGTTCTCTGTACATGTTAATAAACAGTTAAAAATTATGTGTCACTGTTATATTTTGTTTTAAAGAAATCTAAGGTATATAGTTTGCCATTATTACTAGGCTTTTAAGGCATATTTTACCATTCTTTGAGGATGAATTTTTTGGACAAAAGGTATGCTGAATATAGCCTAGCTAACTGTACATTAAAAATGCATAGATTTTTCCTGATAACTATAAATTACTTATCAATATACAATTAAATAGAAGATGCACAGTAATTTGTCATTTTGCTCTTAAGATGTATGCACAGGACTTCCTAGTTAATGAATGAATATTTAAATAAAACAAAACTATTTTCTTTTTAGCTGGTTTTAAAGAACTTGAACCTTTACATTTGTTTTTTATCCCATTCTGTTAGGTCAAGTGAAAAATCTCTTTTGGTAGTCAGAAAGTATTATTGCTTATGGTTTATAAATATTAAATATATATTTAGGGTGCCAAAAGAAGATGTAATTATTGTTAAAATGGCAAGTTGATTTCTTGCCTTTGTCTGAAATCATAAGGTCAGTGATTTGGTTCTGTAAGTCTAGGCTTCCGGCATTAAATGCTAATGAAATTCAGGTTCTCTATCTATGAATATGTTAGGTTTTCATGTAGTTCAGATGATATATATTAGACTTAAAATCTACATTATTTACAATAAATCATAAGCACAAATCGTTCATATCATAGTTATTGGAAACTATTTCTGTTAAAGACCTCAAGCCAAAAGTCGTTTAACTCCTCAGATTATTATATGGCACCAGAAACAGCCCCTTTGATTTAGTTCCCATGTTGGTTGGCCATCTTCCAGTGCAATGCAGATTAAGCTCCCCAGCTGGGACTTTCCCTAAAAGTCAACGAATCTGTACTTCCAACAGTATACATACAGTAATAGGGTGTTCCATTAAGGAAATTTAAAAGACAGAGAAGAGAGCGCCCAAATCAGACAAATGTGGGATTTAATCTTGATTTCTAATTCATAGATGTGGGTAAAATATTTAAAATTGTCATAGACCCTAGTTTCTTAATCTTTATACTTTGATAGGGACAATAATTCTTGTTTGACTACAGGAGAGAATAGATAGAAAGATGTAATATGGTGGTCTTCAACTTTAGGAAGATCTTGAACCTTACGAAGTCTCTTATCACAGTGTAAGAGTACGAAGTTGAGTGCATAATGAATTCAATATCTGTCTACTCTAATTCTTTCACTTTCAAGTATGCTTTCCAAGGCTTTAAAGCAGCTCATAATATGATGATGTGATTCTTTTTTCTAAGCCACTTCAGCTTCCACCAATAGTTTCTCATCTTTTCTAAGTTTATTGTTTTCTGCATCTTTGAGGATATTTTCTATACTTCTTGCCTGCTTTGTTGTTTTCATGTCTTGTGCCCATCCCATGTGCACAGCATAAACCTACTCCACAGGAATTTAGAGACTTTCAAGACTTTGAGAAACTGATCACTGAGCCTAAAACCTAAGGCTCCTCTGTGTGGGTTCCAGTGGCCACCTTCACGCTGGTAGTTGCTTAACAACCGACGACATCCAGCAACTCCTTTCTTGGGCATGAACTATTATAAAGTCCCCAACAAGGCCCCAACCATGAATTCTAAAATGTATGTAATGAAATCCAACGCTGGGTGAAAGCATTCAAGAATAATAGTTTAGCCATAAAAAATGTGGATCTAACTATAAGGAGTCTTGCTAGCATCCTGCTACAGTTGACATCATCTATAAATAATGCAGGATTTACCTGAGACTGCACAAGTTAACTAATTGGAAACAATCTCATTTTTTTCTATAGCACAATGAGAACGATAGCATGTATGTCATACTGGATGTAGTGAATAAACACAATTATTTCCATGACACTTTTTTAAGTGCCTGAGAATGATTAATTCCTTGTTAATTTCAATAAATATTAATGATCAGTTAATCTCCTTTTCCTTTATTTTCTAATGAATGCCAACAAAATATAAGTGTGAAAGTACATAGAAAGACAGCATGGAACAACATATCAGCCTATGGGATCATGAGGTGTCGAACAGATCACTGAAGACAAATGGGTGCATAAACAAAGGTGGCAAAGAAAGCTGATGGTGCCTGGCTATCAAAAAGTATAGCGTCTGGGGTCTTAAAGGCTTGAAGGTAATCAAGCGGCCATCAAGCTCAGAAGCAACAAAGCCCACATGGAGGAAGCACACCGGCCTATGCAACCATGAGGTGTCGAAGGGATTAGGTATAAGGCATCATCAGAACAAAAAATCTTTCCCTTAGTGAATGATGTGGGGAGTGCGGAGTGGAGACCCAAAGCCCATTAGTAGGCCACTGGAGATCCCCTTGCAGAGGGGTCTCGGGGAGGAGACAAGCCAGTCAAGGTGTGATGTAGCAATGATGAAAAATACAACTTTCCTCAAGTTCCTAAATGTTTCCACCCTGCTCCCACTACCATGACTCGAATTCGACCTTGCAAGTCTGGCTAGACCAGAGGATGTACACTGGTACAGATAGGAACTGGAAGCACAGGGAATTCAGGGCAAATGAGCCCTACAGGACCAGTGGTGTGAGTGGTGAAACAGGGAGGGTAGAGGGAGAGTGGGAAGGAAAGAGGGAACCGGTTACAAGGAACTACATGTGACCTCCTCCCTGGGGGATGGGCAACAGAAAAGTGGGTGAAGGGAGACGTCGGACAGGGCAAGATATGACAAAATAACAATTTATAAACTATCAAGGGCTCATGAGGGAGGGGGTAGCGGGAAGGAAGGGGGGAAATGAGGACCTAATGCCGGGGGTTTAAGTGGAGAGGAAATGTTTTGAGAATGATGAGGGCAATGAATGTACAAATGCGCTTTACACAATTGATGTGTGTATGGATTGTGATAAGAGTTGTATGAGCCCCTACTAAAATGATAAAAAAGAAAGAAAGCCAGCCTCATGAAGATAATGAGTGTTTGTTAAACTCAAGAACTAATGGCCCTAAAGGAAGAGGTCCATTCCTCAGTTTGATAAATACTACCTTAAGATGTTTAATTTTTCCTGTGAAAAATGGCTTTCTGTTGTTAAATTAAAAGGAGCCATGGTGGCATAACTGGTCACAAACCTCTAGGTCAGCAATTTGAAACCACCGATCTCTCTGCTGAGAAAGATGAGGTTTTCTACTCCTTTAAAGAGTTACAGTGTCAGAAACACACAGGTGCTATTCTACCCTCTCCCTGTAGAGTTGCTATGAGTTGACAATGAATTTGGAGGTTATGAATTGTAGAATTATTAATGGAAAGTGTTGTTTTAGGAAGCATTAAAAGTATTCAATTCTTATCTGTACCCATGTACATATAGGATAAGAGCTGGAAACACAGGGAATCCAGGACAGATAACCCCCTCAAGACCAACAATGAGAGTAGCGATACCAGGAGGGGAAGGGAAAAGTGGGGGTGGGGGAGAAAGTGGTGACTGATACAAGGATCTACATATAACCCCCTCCTTGGGGGACGGACAACAGAAAAGTGGGAGAAGGGAGACATCAGTCAGTTCAAGACATGAAAAAATAATAACAATTTATAAATTATCAAGGGTTCGGGAGTGAGGGAAGGTGCAGGAGGGAGGGGGGAGAAATGAAGAGCTGATACCAATGGCTCAAGTAGAAAGAAAATGTTCTGAGAATGATGATGGCAACAAATGTACAAATGTGCTTGGCTCAATGGATGCATGTATGTATTGTGATGAGAGCTGTATGAACTTCCAATAAAATGATTAGAAAAATAATAGTATTCAATATAGTAAGTTGAGACTAGGATACTTAGAAGCCCCAATTATATATGCATAGTTAGGAAAAACAATTATGGATTTATATTACTTAGATGGTGTTGACTTGGGCTGGTAATCACAAGGTCAGCAGTTCAAGCCCACTAGCTACTCCATGGGAGAAAGATGAGGCTTTCTCCTCCTGTAAAGTTTTATACCCTTGTAAACCATCTGAGCAGTTCTACTCTGTCCTGTAGGGTCAAGTAGGAGTCAGAATAAGCTTGGTGGCAGTGATTGGAGTTTATTATACAGCTAATTAAGAAAATGAGTGAATTAAAATGAATTCTAAATTCATAAGTAAAATTTTAGTTTAAAAACCAAGCACCAAGCCCATTTCATTACAGCTGACAGAGACCCCTGTGAATAGGCTTATGGAGTCTGTATGTTTTAAGGAAACAGAGCAGCACATCTTTTTATGAACCCTCGACTATTAGCTTGGCAGCTAAGTCCTTTAACTGATGAGACACCAGAAGTTCATGTTAATTTAAATATTAAAAGATTATATGGTTTTAATTTTATTAGATTATCTATGTCAACAACTGTGTAAACACAGGTTTAAGTCATTTGTTACCAAATTATTCTTCTACTGGTATTAAAAGATCTGACTACTATTTTTTTCTTTTACTTGTTGAAAAACAACTAACTGGCTGGACTATCTCTGGACTTACTTTGGTTTTCCCTGTTTGCACGTAGTTTAGAATTTTAGGTTTTGTGTTGTTCTTAAGTCCCATGGAGTCCATTTATTTTCATAGAAAATCTTCTATGTCTAAATGAGCAAAGCACTGGCCAATAACACTACCTTCACTATAATTGTTATGCTCGAATCCACTTCTGTACCTGCTGTGTCAATCCATCGCTTTGAGGGTTTTCCTCTTTTCTACTTTATCAGCATGATTCCCTCCTCCAGAAAGTGGTCCCCCATGATAACAAGTACAAAAGACCTTGGAGGAAGTCTTGTCATCGTTGCTATTAAGGAGCATGATGGCTGTGTTTATTCCAGGCTTTTAGAAGTCCGTGATATAGTTGATGCTATTTCCTTTCACTACAGTGCAAGGCATTCTTCTTGCTTCTTTTCTAGTGTTCAGTTTTCACAGGCGTAAAAGGGTGACTGAAAATACCATGTTTTACAGATTTGCCCAATGCAAGATGACTTTTGATTTCTTGGCTAATGCTTTTGTAGGCATTGATTGTAGATTTCTGGAAAGTGAAATTCTTCATAACTTCAACATTTCTCTGAGAATTATAGTGCTGCTTATTGGTCATTGTGTGTGGCATGCTGTTTTTTTTTCAAGTTGAAATATAATTGATACTGAAGGCTCCAATCTTCTTCCAATCCCGCTGCCATGTCTTTTTCAAATGCTACAACTTCTTGTGTTACTTGTACAGTACATAGATTGAATTAAATATGGTGAGAGGACACACTTTTGACCCACACCTTTCCTCATTTGAAACATTGCAGTATTCCAGGAGACTGGTCTAAGGGTAGCCTCTTGGTCTAACACAGGCTCCACATTAAAGGTTCAGAAATTTCCTTCCTTCAAAACGTTGTCCAGAATTTGTTGGGATCCAATGCTTTTTGTATATTTGATAAAACATATGTAAACATCTCTCTGGAACTTTCTGCTTTTTGCCAAGGTTCATCTGATGTCAGCAATCTTTCCGCTATTTCTACGTCCTATTGGAATCCAGCTTGAACTTTCTGGCAATGTCTTGTCCATATACTGCTGAAACTATTTTTATAATTATTATTAGCATAATTTTATTTGCCTGCAATATTAATGATATTTTCATTTCTAATGATACTTATATTTTAAATAGCAAACTTCTTCTGAAAGATAGAAACAATGACAGGCAAACAAGAGAGCCTCTGATGTAATTTTCTGTAGATGTGATTTTTTCAAAAACAGCTTGTGCCCTTTTGTCTTTAAAATTTGTGACTATATTCATGGGTACTAACAGTAGAGGTTAAAACATGTTATGAAGAAAACAAATAAAGTTCATATTTAATTTGATGTAGCAAAACAAAGCACTTGTCAAAGCTTTAATGTTCAAAGCTGGATAAATAAGACAAAAAATATGGAGATTTGGATTCAATTATTTAACAGTTCTTAAACCCACTTCTTAAAGACATAAACAAGCATGAAAGAATTCTTTTTCTTTGTTGTTCCACTTGAAACTATGAAAAGAAAAATCATTGACTATGTGCTTTTACTTAAACTTAGTAATTTTAGATGCCTATATTATCTTCCAAAATGGAATGTTATGTGGAGTCATTAAATATAGTGGTGGATTTCCATGAATCATTGGCCTAATTTACTAACACTGATCTCACTTTAATCATTTTGTGAAAATCTGTCCTCTTTTCGGTTTGCATGCTATTCCTCAAGCAGATCGTTCTCTTCCATTGGATTCTGAGGGAAATCCTGAATTTCCATAGGGAGCCAAGGATTTAAACTGATGCCAGAGTTAGGTAGCATGACTACAGAAGCCCAAATTAAATTATGAAACCTTATCAAGCATCAGGTTCTATGACTAGCCATGCATCTAATTCTAAGACTGGGCTTAAATCTATTTGTAAAACAGTTCTCAGACCAGCCTTGGAATATATTGTGCCAATATAAATGGTTACATCTAGTTCAACAAGAAGAACTCAAGTGTCCATGAGGAGGAAGTCACAAGAGACATATTAGGTTTAGTCTAAAAGCATTTTGATAACATCTATTGAGTGGTACCTAAATTAGATTTCCTTTAGTCACTTCTAAAAAAGATTTTCTATAGTATAAAAATCTTCAGTAGAAACCCCCATCTTTCTGCTGTGGAGCCACTGGTAGTTTTGAACGGCTGACTTTGCAGGTATCAGTCAAACTCAAGACCACTAAGCCATCAGGGCTTTAGTATAGGTATGTGAGTTAGTTAATTGTGCCAACCTGGCCAATAATCACATGTGGGGCTAATTGAAAGGCAGAGGGATAAATGGGTGGTGAGCCTCGCCTTTCTAGTTCTTGGGTCTCTTGCTTTGTGATGGTCACACCAGGGTGCAGCTGCCTTAGCAGTTCCCTGCTTCAGCTTGCAAGATTGACTTCCTACAAGACATCCCCAAGGAGAAGCCACATGGACCTATCCCGATGCAGCCCTGGGTGCTGGAGCAGCCGTGTGGAGACCCCTGCTAGCTGAGATGCTTATTCATTCATTGACTCAACTTTCTTCCTGCAGTCAGCATCATTGCCTCTGTTTTGTGAGGTGGAGGACTTTGTGGACTGGTGTTGGGTTAATGGGTTAATGTTGGACTTGTGGGCTTGGGCAGCATTGGGTTGGGATGTTTTTGTGATGCACACTTTCTTTACGTAAAACTCTCTTATACATGAGTTGCTGTGGATATGTTTCTCTAAAGTACCTAGACTAATACAGTATGTTAAAACACTAACCAATGTTAGAAGTGATACTTAAAATCCACTTCTGGAACCACTGGTTTGGGAATCAAGAGACAAACTTTGGTGAGACTCTATCCAAGTTACTAAACACACTGGAGCCTCAGTAACCTCATGATGATAATATACTATCTCAAACGAACTCATGTAAATCTGTATTGAAAAGCTTGGAAGGGGTAAATTCAATTCAGGAAACATTCACTTAGCATCCAAGGGTCAAAGTGTGTGTCAAGCAGACAAGCTCTGGGGAGGTTGCTGCTGTTGTGAAGACATACGAACAGAACTCTCATTCTGATGGAAAGGGGCTTTAACACCCTTTTCCTCCCACACACCAGCACTTAGAGCTCTGAAGCCTCTTTCTATCTGGCTTCCAAAAAGACCATCAAGCCCCACCATGACACAGCCAGCCTTGTGACTCCCAGGACTATTTTAATTTTGTCCTTTATTCTGATTTACATGTTACTAGAAGATCAAATACCTGGGCCATGCCTTGTTACCTAATATGGCATATAGAAGTTGCCCCTAAGTTACACCATATGGGAATTTGTGTAAAAATACCACCAAAGTTATAAGGGTGTTATGATAAAGGAGTGAGTAAAACCCAGTACATCCTAGCATCTTTTAAAAGTAACCTATTAGAAGTCCTTATTTATTGTCCTTCTCTCTCTCTTTTACGCCATACACCTCATGAAGGGAGGGGATGTTTTTATTTTGTTTGTTTGTTTGTTTGTATTGTTCTCTGCTATAGATTTGCAACTTTGCTCCCACATGGTATGTCCTCAATACTATTTGTTGAATATATAAACAGGAATACCATGTCCTTATGCTCAGTATCACATGTTTTCCTATGGCACCCCTGATGTGATCCGGGAATTCTGCTGTGTGTGAGTGTGCACGCAAGCAGAGGATCCACCAGAGAGAGGTGGTGCGCACAACTGGGGAAGGCATTTCAGGTAGGAGGAAGAGTATGATAGAGCAAGGAAGACTAAGAAGGCTACAACAATGCAAATTATTCTGTTTATTACTTTTTATTGGGGTCAATAGCATACATTGATTGAATGGATTGATTGAAGGGTTGGCACTCAATAATCTATCCAGTGGGGTCACGAAAGAAAAGCCAGTAAGAGCTGCTTCTGTAAAGACCACGGCCAGGAAAGAGAGAAAACAGAAACAATGGAGAAGTTCTGCCATGTCACAGAAAGGGTGGCCACAAGAGAGAATTGACAGTAACGCAAAATAAAAGTGAGAGGTTTCAGAATACTCATGGTCTCTGGCAAGAGCCCTCACAGTGCAGCGGCTAAGTGCTCGGTTGCTGAGATGTAGCTGCTTTGACGCCACGTCTTCTTCACAAGGAGAAAGGTGTGGGGGTCTCCTTGTCTAAAGATGTACAGCTTTGGGAACCCTATTGGGTAACTGTACTCTGTGATGTCAGGTCATTGTGGGTTGCAATTCACTCAAGGACTTCTCCTCCTCCTCCCACTCCTCCTCCTTCTTTTAAATTTCTGGGGTACAAAAATAAATAAATCAATAAATGCTAAAGAGAGCATCCAGACAACAGTTGTTATAATTTGTGGAACAGGAAGTAACTTTTCAAGAGTCTTATTCTTTTGCCTGAAGTGTTTCTCTGTGATGTCAGTCATAAAATGTTGTAGGAGAAATAACTGAGTGAAAAAAACTCCTTGACATGTTTTAGGGCATATGCGGTAGTCCCATACGTGAGAGTCGGTGCCTTCCAGTCTGCGTCTGTTTGTCTTCTAAATAGTGCATAGAATAGCATGGTTTGTCGGTAAATTAAACAAGATGGGTTGGCTATTGATATTGGTCATCCAAACGAAAGGAGACCTAGGTTCCAGTATATAAGGGGGCTTCAAAAAGTTCATGGAAATGGAATTTTTCCAGACACTTTTTGAACTATACTTGTGTTTTGATACTTTCACATTGTGTAATATGTGAGTATTTATGAATTGTGCATAAGATTCAGCTCATGGAAACTTCTTTGTGGTGAGTAGTCTCAATAATAACTCAATGAGGAGACATTTTTCCAGAGGAAATCTTTTCCAGAATAAATAATTTATCCAGAAGATATATTTTCCAATGACATACTAGGTGAATTTAATTGAAAGACATTGGCAGTTAGTTGTAGAATTCTTGCCTTTTGTGTGAGACCTGGGTTGATTCGTGGCTTGGGCACCCATAGAGTAGCCACATGTTGCTTTGAAGCTAAACAGATTTCAGTGGAATTTCTAGACTGAGTGGGCTAGGAAGAAAGGCCTGGTGTTTTACTAACAATGAGCCCGTGAAAACCCTGTGGATCCCCACTGTTAGATCTGCAGAAGCTTACAGGGTGGCACGGGACCCATCAGGATTTCATACTGTTGTGCATGGGTCACTGTGAGTTGGCAGCCAACTCGAAGGTAGCTGACCACATTAGCATTTCATTTATTCTGTAAACTTGGTACCAGCATTCACAATGAAATTGAATAATGGTGAACAAGTTAGGGAGAAACAATGCCAGTTCCAGGTGACCTAATCCAGTCACTGGATTTATTACTGGGAAATCTCAGAAGATTTTTAGCTTGAAAATATGCCTGAATACTTCCCACACTATCTCCACATTTTGACCCCATATTGATAATCTTTCTTTTGCACTTGATTTTCATCATATGATTTTTCCCCCAAGTACTGAAAATGAGAACTAACAGTTAAATATAACTCAGTCTTAACTCATTGGCTATTAAAATGTTGACTTTGAGAACACTGTTTTGTTAGAAATGAACACAACACAATGGAACACAAATTGCTAAGTTTGGTTACAACTTAAGCTACAGAATTCATAGAAAGATCACAATCTCCCATTTACAACACCTTTGCCTAGTTTTAATCCCTCCTTACAAACATGAATTTTATACTGTAAAGTTAATTGAAAGCTTGAGGTACAAAGGGATAAAGGCTCAGTATTTTAAAGATCACAGCAATAAAAAGATGCCAAACATTCATTTCAAGAGGAAGTATTTACATTTTCTTTTCTATCAAGAAACTGCCAGATGAAGACAGTTGTGGGTTGTTTTATCGATGTTGGCGACTTCCCCAGTTCTACTCTTGTCTTTTCTTGTCTGTAGTTTGTGCTTGCTTCCCCACAAGGAGTTGTTTAGTGGCTCGACTAAGCAGGGTTAGTAGAGGGTTTTCCCCTTCATTTCTAACTTTTTCGGACTTCAGGCAACATTGCTACATCATTAGTAAAAACTGCTTGGGGTGGATGGGGGAGCCACTCCGACCAGCCTGCCACTCACTCCGACACAGCCCCATGTCGTCAGTGGCTGTGACGTTCCCAAGGAAGTTGCCCATTTATGGCTACTAGAGCAAATGATATCATCACAATAGGTGGCTCCTGTCTAAATAGGGATCATTTGTGAAATGAGATTATAGACATTTATCTGAGAAAAAACAGGAGATAGAGGCACCTGCTTTCTGTAATTGATATCCTGGGGGATCATATTGCACGATAATTAAGGCATCAATCTCCATGGCTAATTCTATTTCGAGAAAAGAGCCTCCTTTTTCTCCTCTGTAGCAAACAGCCCCCACATCCACATGAAATAAACTCCAGATCCATGTTTTCTATTATGCTTGAATATATGGGACATGCATTGCAATCCTATGCCTGCCACTGTGCTGCAGTGTACTTGTTTTGCAGAGAGCCCTGTGGCAGACTAGTCCACACTGTGACTAACCAGATCCTTGGATACATACTTTCTCGTCTCTGTCCTCTTTCCTTTGCAATGATTTTGAACCTGCCTCTGAGTGCACATTTCCCTGTTTTGTGAGAAGCCTCCTGCTCTTTCCATTTGGATGCTGCAAGCAGTCCAGCGGGAGTATTTCCTCGGTAAGTCAAGGATGACTCATTTCTTACTTTTTGTGTTTTCAATGTATACTTACCCTAGTACCGTGGCAGCAGGTAGACAATAACGAGCGAATTAGCAACAAACTAGTTAATCTCCAATAGCTCCTTTCCCATCGGTACTTTGCACAAGGTTTTCTGTATTTTTTTTTCTTCATCACTTCTCTCTCCAAACCATAGATTGCACTGTTTTTATAAGTAAAATACTCATCTCTCGATAGACGTTATAATAGCAGATGAGGGGACTGATATTACTGCAATCTAGGGAGTATCTTAATTGCCATGGAGGGTTTGGGAAAAGGGCTTGCAAAGCGAGTCTAGAACTACACTGCTGTAATTCTAAGAAGACAAGTTCAGTGTCCAATTAAGCATTATTCCAATAATCACTGAATACCAGAGCAATTTATAATGCAAGAACTATTCTGGCTCGCTCTCCATTTTTTATAGCAAAGCTGCAGCAGCTGGGCTGCTGATTTCAACATTCCTTTGGGTATTAGTAAATCCAGGGACCTGCAGTTATTAAAAAGCTGTGATTTTATATGCAAGCAATGAAGAGAAAAGCCTATAAGGAGAGCTTCCTTTGTAGTGCCTGGTGCAGCGAAAGATTCAACGCTTCTTATCAATGGCATTAAAAAGAATAAGAGAGAAAGGAAAAGATATTTGACTAAGATACTGTGAAGCGCTGCTGCTGGAACCACAAACTATCAAAAACCAGACCTCTTCCACGGCAAGAGGTTCCGAGGTTTGGTGCTGACCGAGCAGCTGCCTTCTGTGTCATCGGGAGAGCCAGTGTTTTCAGTGTAGTGGAATTGCTGAGATTTGGCAGAAAGCGTGCTTTGGAGTACACACGCTTTGACAAGGGTCCCCGGAAAGCCTCAGTCGCTCACGAGCTCATACCACTCATGAGGGTTTAGCAGTGGGGAACTTTGTAACAAGTGCCTGGTGCCTGCCGGTATTGAAAGGGGAAGATCAGATCTTTTTTTCAAGGCTTTTTCTTCTCAATGTTGGGGTTTTTATTCTTTTTTCTTTACCTTGTGCAAAAAACATGCAAGCCCCTAAATAGTAGTATTTAAACCCTTTCCAGTGAAACAAAAATTTAACAAAGTGATTTATTACTAACACAGACATTTAGGCAGTAACTTTTCTTAAAACTTGCTGTTATAAGTGACCACAATATCTTCCATAAATGCTATACTCTGCACAGGACTGAGCATGTCCAATGAGAAACTGCTATTGGTTTGCCCATATTTGTGTGACTATGGACTATTTCATTCATAATTTCACCTCCTCGAGCTCAGGTGTATTTCCATATAGATCTGTAGTGTGAAGATGGAATCTTTAGTGGCCTTTTTGTTCCCAGAATATAACGAATCAGTAGGACATTCTCCCGGCTTTGTGAGTCACACATTTTACTTAGCAACAAGTGCTAACCAAGGCTTCCTTATCACCAGTGCCACTCATCTAAAGGAGAGCGCCACACGAAAGGGCAGCAAGATTCCTCAAAAGGGCAATTAGCACATGGGAACCTTTCATGGGGCTTGTGCGCAAGAGCAGTTTTCTTTTGAGTAACTGCACATACAAGGAGGTTTCAGATCACCAGTGCGATCAGATATCCACCAGATGGATACTTGATTATTTTACTAGTTTAATTCGCTCCCTCAATTTGCAGCCCTAATGTAGCGGATGGCATTTGCAAGTTAATTTTTTTTTATTAAATCATTCTAATTTACTTATGGGTAAAATGAAAGTGAGTAAGCTGAAAGTCGGTGATTTTAGTAGCAGTGTTCAAAGTGGAACAGGGTGTCCTGAAGATGTAGACTCTGTGTGGCAGGTACCAGGTCTTTTTAAACTGCAATGCTGAGTGAGGGAAGTCTGCATTCGGGGCCAGTCTTTAGTTCTCCACTCTAATCTTGTGAAACCGGCAGGCTTGCCTTCCAAACAGTATGCACTTTTGTTTTTTAAAATGATTTCACTTTTATTTAAATGCATTTTTATTTGTAAGCTTTCTTTTAAAATGAGTGAGTTTTTAATATCCGTGCCTTAAACTGGCATTGCTTTTCCAAAAGACACTGCATGGAGGCAGGCTGAAAGGGGGTTCTCAGTATACTCAATCTATAAAAATTGAGCCCTGCCCAAAATATAAAACATTATTTCTTCTCCCCTTGCATATAGATCCGTACTGTATCCTATAGTAATCTGCAATGGCACAAATATTTGTAAGAATGAGTAAAGTGGACACACTCATGCAGGATGGATTCATGCAGGAGCATTGTATACCCAAGCATATCAAATTATCATAGGAGATACAGGAATATAGTTTTCAAAGGTACTATGAATCTACTGTTTCGCTGGTGTGTGGGTCTTGTGATTAAACCAAATACCTCCACACAGTGTGTTCTTCAGACTCAGTGCATAACATGTGCAGGGGTATTTCTGAATAAATACACCTCCACATACTAATTGTGTACTTCCTTTGTTCACTCTCAGTTTAGAATACAACATTATTCTTCCTTATGCTCCTTTGGATAGAAACTGGCATTCATTGAAGCTTCTGTTTAAAACTCTGACTCAGTACGTTATTTTAAAAGAAACAGTAGTCATCAGAAATGTGATTATTAGGTCATTCTTTTATTCACGATCAGTTCTAGAGAACAGCTGGTAGTAAAATTTGCATCTTCCTATGACTAGTATCCAGGGGGAACGTGACTGCCTGTCTGCCTCGAGGACAGCAATTGTGAGCTGCTTTCCTCTTCCCGTAAGCTGGTGAAAATGCGCTGCATTTGGTGGGGACTGAAAGCCACGTATTCACATAGGACTCTTCAGTTTCTCTCTTATCTCACAGCACAGGGGATTTTGCTTCTACCTTTGATAGCTATAGAAGTAGGCACCTGCAGTATGTTTTCAACCATTTGGCTGATAAAATTGCCGTTAGGTACTTTAGGTGTGTTCTTCCTAAATTATTATACCATGTCTAATCATACACACTTGATATTATTCATATGGGATTATCAAAAATTATTTCTGATTCCTTTTTCATTGTGTACTCTGCAAAGTTAACAATCTTTTCTTAGATATATTCCATAGGTCACCATTTCTAGTTCTTCCATATATGTAGTTACATTATTATTTATCAGGAGCCGTTCAGACATAAAAAGGAAAAAGCCAAACTCATTGCTGTTGAGTCTATACAGACTCATGGTGGCCCTAGGGATACAACTCAACAGGATACAACTCTCCTTGTGATTTTCCGAGACTGGGGTAGACAGCCCGCTCTTTCTCTCGTGGAGTGGCTGCTTGTCTCACACTGCCGAACTTGCCGACGCCAGCCCAATGGATAACCACTATCCCACTGTAAGTCAGCACTGGCTCTTTGGCAATGAGTGAGAGAGAAAGTCCAGTTCAGAGACAGATTATATTCATTGTGGAAGTCCCACGTAGATCTAGAAGAGAGCTCATCGGAGGAGCTTGGGCTCCAAAAATTATAGGGAAACATTGGACTTGTTTATTTTGCAAGTTGTCATCTACCTCCCTGGTAAGTGAGCTAAAACATTCTTTGTTGCTTGATTTCATTCTTGAGCCCCTCTCCAAGGGAGAGGTGAGTTTGTCTAAAAACCCACATTGGATTTGAACCCCTCAAAAGAAAGATTGTTTTCTGGTTGCCCTGGCATTGCTTCCGCAGTGTGTTTTGCACAGAATTATTTCAGTACTTGTGGAACAGGTGAGTGTGTCTGTACGGATTGTGATAAGAGTTGTATGAGCCCCTAATAAAATGATTAAAAGAAATAAAAAAAGAATAGGTGAGTGTACTGATTTGTTGGTTCTATATGCCAAGTTGGGGTGCAGAAAGATAACTCACCTCATCCACCCTCTTCCCCTTATCCTCAGGATAAACACTTGGTATTGTCAGTTTATTACTACCAGGAAAACTGGCGATCAGATTGTTTAAAACAACTTCTCTCTGTAGCACAGAAGAAAGTACAGTGTAACTACCAACAGGCATTCTAAAGGGGTCCTGGTATAGCTGACAGTTGTCCCGAGTCAGTTTTGTTCTTCTCATATAACCATCAAAGTCAGCAAAATTCCTTTTGTCCTGAACTTCCTTAGATATTTGGCAGTATCACTTTTGTATCATGCCATGCACCCCGGCGACTCCTGGGCACTACACTGGTGTTTTGCTCTGTTGTTGCTAAAATGTGTTTTGTTGCATCTCCCTCTTTGTTTTTTCCTAGCTGATACAAGGTGGGTTGGAGGGCTCTGGTTGCTCCTCTCTCTGTCAGCTCTATATGAGAGTTTTCTGTTCATTTTTTAAAGTGTCTACAAGTGCCTGACCACACATGTTCAATCCACCTCAAAACATCATGCCCAGGCTTGCTGTCTCAGCTTGCTTGAAGTGGATAGATTCTAAACCCTTTATTGTATTTCAATGTTTAGATACCTAATTTTTAATATTTCTCAGCTGTAATAAGTATGATAATTTAACATGATTATCATGATCATCCAAATAGTGCAAAGTCTTTCCTCCAATAACTTAACCCTGAATATCTTATTTAAAATCATAGTCCATCATCCACTTAACAAATAGGATACTAGGGTTTAGAGCAGTGGTTCTCAACCTTCCTAATGCCACAACACTTTCATACAGTTCATGTTGCGGTGACCCCCAACCATAAAACTATTTTCGTTGCCACTTAATTCTGCTACTTTTATGAATCAGAGGACCCAGATGAAAGGGTCGTTCAACCCCCAAAGGGGTCGTGACCCACAGGTTGAGAACCACTGGTTTAGATGAAAGTGTATAAAGCAAATTATTTTCCAACTCAGAGATTTATACATGGATTGTTCTGTGACATTGTTTACGATTCCCACAGTGGTTCCACACACTTCCCGTTCTAGCCTCAGGTTGCCCATTTCTCTTTCACCAGTTTGCCTGACCCCTCTGCTTTTCTTAATTTTGACTTTGGGGAAAATCTGCCATTTTGATCTCAAATGGTTGATTGCTCTAAAGAGCATTTTTCTTTCAGATGTTGTTTTTTTGTTTAATTTATTATTTATTGTGATTTAATACATATAATCTTTCCATAATTTAATCACACCCAGCACAATTGTACAATTGCTACCACAATCAGTTTCCAAGCATTTGTTTCCTAGATAGACCCCTCGACAGCTCCTTTGTGTTCTCTTCCTGAGGGTGAGCTGCTGTTGTGCTTTTCGTTTATTAGCACTTGGGATTTCACACTAATGCCATGCCATTCCAAAGCTTAATCACGTCAAGCAGAATTGCTCTATTGCTTCCATAATCAGTTTCCAAACATACTCGTTCCTCCTGGACTCCTTGACATCATGTCCCTTTTCAAATCCCCTCCTCTGAGGCCACCCCCCTCCACAAAAAAACCCAAAACAACAAACAAACTTTTTTCAACTTGCTATCTCTATAGGTTCATCAATTCTGGGTTTCAGATGTTTATCGTTTAATTCCGAGGCCTATCTTTATATGGCTGAAAGGTGGTTTCTGGGAATGACTTCACTTGTAACCCAGAAGAGTACCTGAGGGTCATACTTTCAGGGGGTTCCACAAATTTCATTCAGATTAGTAATTCTGATATTTGTTTTCTTGATTGAAATTTTACACTACTTTTTTCTTCCACTCTATCTGTGCTTTTTATTGTGATCTCAGTCAAAGTGACTAGTGCTAGAAGCTGGGCACCATCTAATTCTCCTGGTCTAAAGTTAGTAAAGGGTGTGGTTTCTATGACTCATTAGTCCTCTAGACGAATTCCTTTCTCGATTCTTGGTTTCCTTCTCTCCTCTTTACTCTGGATGGAAAATACCAACATCTGTTACTTAGGTGGTTGCTCACCAGTAACTAAGACCCCAGTCACTATTCTCCAAAGAAGAATGTAGAACATTGCCTTTGTGACCTATGTTCTTTACAGTTGACCGTGGTGTCCCCAAGATATCTAGTCTCCGAGCCCAATATTCCAGGTCTGGGTGGTGTTTAATTATAGCTAAGGTGTTTCAGGACAGATTGTTCTTTGATATATATGGGTATATTTGCAGCATGTGTGTAGGACACCCACTCCTATTCCTCCATATGCATGTGGCTGTAATCCCACATACCTCCTACCCTTAATCAACTTGCAGAACTACTTTATATCCAGTTGTCCATTACTATTTGCTATTACCATTGCTTTTACTGTTGTGTATAACATAGTATTTACCATTGTTGCCTTTTACTTTTCTTTACCTTTCAGTATCTTTCTTTGCCTTGGTTTTGCTGTGTTGATTTTCTTATATTGTGTATTATTTTTCTCTTAACCAAAGTTAACATGTGTCTTCTATCTAATTAGTGATTTTCCTCTCTCAGCCCTTCTAAATCTTTCAATGAGGATATATTGAAAATCCTGAGAAAGCAAAGCCTAATGGATCTTCCAATTACAAAGTAAATTTTATTCCTGTCCATTTGGGGTTTTCTTGTAAACTGGTTTTCCCGCATTTAATGGGCATACTTTGGTAACAGGAAGTACCTGGTAAAGCAGTGGATTTTGTCTTTGGGAGCATTGCTTAGTACCATGAAGATCAGCAGAGCTCATGAGTGATAGGAAGAGCATGTGAAAATGGTGACTTAGAGAAGGGATCATAATAAAGGATGCTGACTTTGGTTTAGTTCATTTCAAGTATGATATGCTTTCACACATTTAAGAGGAGGCTTCAAATGTCTCATGGAAAAATGGAATAAAGTGTTCACGGAATTTTCCCATGAACTTTGGAAGCCCCTTCTTATATATGCCTCCAGTCTAAAAGCAGCCAAGTATTTTCCAGAAGAGAAACCAAAATACCATGTGACAGGGGGACTTGCTTAAGGCTTTATGAGGAACAGATGATATTCCTGTTTCTTGAATCTATGCTCGGTTTACCACACGGGAAGCTAGATGAGGACAGCAGCAAGGAGGCAGGGTAAAGGAAGGCCATCGGTGAGGACTGTAGAGCAGCAGAGTGGTCTCTGTACCTGCCACTGCCTGTACACACCTGGTGCAGACCCTCTCGCAAACGATATTCTCCTTTGAGGTCTTCTCAAATAGACCTTTCTGTACCCCTCTTCCCATCCACTAAACCTGTCTTACAAAGTAATGCTCCAAACATGAGGGGCTTTTGAAAGGATGTTAAATAAGAAGAAGTGTGAACTCCAACTTCTGAGTGAGGAGTGAAGGAAATTATACCTCTTGCTATTTAAGAACTTTGCTCAATCTTAACATTGAAAAATATGCAATGGGGTGCCTAATGGAAATAAATTTCAGCTAACAAAACAAACATTAAAATGCCCTGTTAAAATATGCTAATGGCACTTCTCTCTGTTATGGACACACATCTTTGTTGCCACTGACATTGTGACAATATTTTTAGTTGCTGGAAGGAATCATTCAGGCTAGGCAAAAGTTTGTGGAGGGGTGCTTGGTCACCAAATTTCATTTGCTAAAGCAATCTTCTTGACCCTGAAAGTGCTAGGAGATGGAGGGAAGGAAGAAGAAGAGGCTGGTGTTGGAGGACAGAAGACGAGTGTCCTACGCAGAGAGCAGTAGCGTTGAGGTCAAGGGGCATGACGGCAGAACAGGGACAGCAGCTACAGCAATATGGGGCCTTGATTACCATGACAATCTGGCTGCTTTCACATCTTGACTCTTTCTTACAGATTCTGTTATCACACAGGCTATCACAGCCGCTGTTATATTTTCATTGATACAACAGTAAGACAAAATGAACTATCGATCTGAGTTTTAATATTTTTACTAGTTCCTAGGGAGGTAATCAGAAATTGGGGGAGAACAAGGAGATCAAAATAATTGAGAACATTGAACTATGTTATCCTTTTACCATGGGTTTTATTATTGCTTGGTTGTTAGCCCCAGTATTATAATTATTCTGTCTCCTGTTTTAAATCAGCATTATTAATTTATAATGATAAATAATATTATATATTATATGTATTATGTGCTATTATACTATTACAACTATAGCAAATATGCCAATGTCCAATTATCCAATTATTTATTCCTGTTAAGCACTAAGCACTGGCTGAAGGGCTTTATATATAATGTATACCATATTTTCCTGAAAATAGCACTCCCAGCATATAATGCATATAGGAAACCAGTGTATGAGATAATTTGCATAAAAGAAGGGCGTTTTCACACAAACGGCCTCGCTCTGGATCATGGTGTGCATGTTATAGGGGAGGAAACCCTCCAGGGAGGCTTCAGCTCGCCGAGGTCCATATGAGAGGCAAGAAACACTCATGAAACTCAGTGGCATCGTGAGCGTTGGTGTCACCCAGTCAGTGTGGCTGTTCATGGTGTCAACCTTACCCCTAATGAGACTCTTCTTGTTACCAACTACACAGAATCCTTAGTGATTTTTAGGAGCTCTGGTGGTTTAGTGGTTCTACAATGGGCCGCTAACCTCGACATCCAAAGTTCAAAACCATCCAGAGGCTCATTAGGAGAATGATGAGGCTTTCTACTTCCATAAAGATTTATAGTCTCAGAAACTCACCTTGTAGGACTCACTGTTCTATAAAGTCACATTCACTAGATGGCAATGTCTATTCTAATTTTAATCATTGAATTGAGTGTGATTAAATGTAATAGTGAGTTACTTAAATGTAATGTATCTTACATTTTTGAATACTAAAAATAGTATTTTTTAATCATTTTATTAGAGGCTCATACAACTCTTATCACAATCCATACACACATCAGTTGTGTAAACCACATTTGTACATTTGTCCATTCATTGCCCTCATCATTCACAAAACATTTGCTCTCCACTTAAATCCATGGCATCAGCTCCTCATTTTTCCCCCTCGCTTCCTGTTCCCCCCTCCCTCATGAACCCTTGATAATTTATAAATTATTATTTTGACATATCTTGCCCTGTCCAACGTCTCCCTTCACCCACTGTTCTGTTGTCCATCCCCACCTTATGAAACTTCTTGAAATTTTCTGGTTTTGACAGTTGTGAGGAGTTTGCTTGGCTTCACATTAAACTCTTTTTGTCTGCTATTCGCCTTCATACTGACGTGAAATGGAAGTGATTTCTTTCATTTCTGTTTGCCTTCTTCTCTGTGTTATGTTCTGCCTTAAATTAGGGTGAGAGCCCTTATTTAATGGGGTTGCCTTTGGGGTGACTAAGGAGAGACTATTCCATAGGTACAGACTTAGGCTGGTATGGGTTTGAGGAGACCCATCTATCTGCCTTCAGTCTCAGGAACACAGATATATGGATACATGTTGAATAACCTGGCTTCTAGAATCGAAAGGAAGAGTACAAGCCCCTACTAGGATTCCGTTTATGCTTAGAGTATGACTTTTCACAGCATGATAGACATTCTAGCAAATGGTGTATCACAAATTACATTTAGTGCCATAATGTCATTTGAGTAGAATGTTTGTAGCTGTGTTTTTTAAACAAGATACAATACCTTTTTATGGGCTCACGTTGTATATTGCATTGATTTCCAACACACTGCAGCCCAGCTGCAGAGCAAGATGTAGAAAGGAGATGGTATTTAGCGGAGTCCTCCAACTTTAGCTTTTGTGTGATTACAAAAATTGTCCTCTTCTAGAGTAACCCCCCATTAAGCCAGATCCACCTATCACCTTTCTCTTGCAGGTGATTGGAATAACCACTATTTTACAGGATTGCTGAATAATGGCTTCTGTTACCGCTCCTGCTCTTGACTTTCAAGGAGAGCGAATTTTGTGGCACCTTCTGCTTTAGTAACACCCTTTCCCTTGCAGTGAGGAACCTCCTTCATTATCACTCTTATTGCTCTGCAGTCTTTCTCTGAGGCTGTAGTAAATTGGCACAGCAAATATTCTCTCCTGGATGCCCAACTTTCAAAAGTTGTCCACATCTTCTTTTGTATTATGTACTTTCATGAAATAGAGTTATGATGTCTCCTTTATATTGATCTGATACCAGGCATCTTATGCTACATATCTTACATTTCTCTTTTTGTGTCTAACATTTTCCACCCTATTCACTTAGCTGCTTCAGCATTAAAACTTATCTCACTCTAAGTTTTTATGTATATTGTCAAATTTATGAGGTAATTTGTGGCATATTGTCTCCTGGTATATTTATGTTTCATTTAAATTAATTTTCCTTATGTCTTAACGATCCAGTAATTTCATCAAAGAAGGAATTCTTCCAGAACGTGTGATTTTTCTCTTCACATGGCTCTAAAAGCCAAATGAATTTACATGGAATCTGAGTTTAATGAACTCAGCATGAATCTGGTTAAGAAATACAAACTTGCTGGTATATTATTAGTGCACTGTTCATTGGTAAACCAGTGTTACATCGACACTGAAGGGGGAAAAAAAGGTTATTAGAAGCTGCACAGATCAGGCATTCTGTCTTTTCTGATAGTGTTCTTTTTTTCCCTTCATCCTCTTCTTTTTACATCATTTAAGTAATAGCCTTAAAGTATTTCTTGTCTTAGACTAGATTTTTCTAGAGAAGTAAAGCCAGCAAGGTGTATATACTGAAGTTTATCTTAGAAACTACTCAGAGGACTGTAAAGACTGACCTGTACCAAAGCCATGGGTCAGTTGTCAGGCTGTAGGTCTCACCTGAGTCACATGGCTACAAGTGCTAACAAACGAGGTAGGTCAGACTCATGGACTTCAGAGGCTGAGGACTCTCTGCATCTGCAGATGATCTAGAAAACCACTGGTTTAAGTCCAGAGCACCAGAGGTCAGATGATGGCAATCCACATGAGGATTAAAATCCAGCAAAAAGTAGGAGAACTTTGCCAGAACTTTAATTAATATTGGAAGCAGGAAACTCTACCTGCATCCTCATTCCTTAAAGAAATTCTCTTTCAGTTGATTGACTGCTCATATCAGAGCTCATCGTGGAAATGATTACATATTTTCCATGGGAGCTATTACATTAAACAGCTCAAACACTGAGATTAATGACCCAGCCAATAGTCCTTAGCATTAATTCTGACTCTTAAATGGATTATATTCAAGTGTAGACCAAGAGTCCCCTTTTATCTACTTCTTTATTTATTTTTTTCTTTTAATTTTTTTTATCTACTTCTTTCTCCTCTTCCCATTAGCTTTATTATAAAGGCTGTGATACCATCTTTAAAAAGTTTAAGCTACATATTTATTAATTCTTCATCTATATAATTCATAAATGTTTTCTCATATTTGATTATTATGAGAAGTTCAGTGAGTGCTGGGTGATGTGTTTAGTCCTCTTTGGGTGCCCTCATTAAGAGTGATCTTGAGAGACTGATTCTTCACTAATACTATTTTTAGAAAGTTGTTAGCTAGCTCCTTTCATGTGTGGTTTCACTCGCTAGGTTGCAGACCCCTTGAAGGAGGAACAATTTTGTACATTCTTGTTTCTTAGTGTAATGCTAAGTATTCAATACATATTGACTGATAGTTGAATAAAGGTGTTAGCATGATTAGACCTCGTGTTAGTGACATATCGGATCAAGCAAATGGGTTGATCATCATGCTATACTGCACAAGATGAGGTTCTTATTACGATTATATCTGAATCCAAGCTCACTCCAAAGTAGCATGTTTTATTTAGAATAGAAAATTTTGGTTTCTGATTTCCACACATTTATGGTAGTGGATATTTGTTAAAGGAGCCCTGCGCTGCTGACTGAAAGGTCAGTGGTTCTAACCCACCACTGAGTCTATAGGTGAGAAGAACTGGAAAATCGCTTCTAGAAATAATACAGCCTTGGAATCCCTTAGGGGGTCAGGTCCACTTGGTAATGTAGGTGAGCTTTCAATCAAACTCACAGGAGCAGTTCTAGCCTGTCCTTTGGGGACAGCATCCAGTCAGTGGCAGTGTGTTTGGGATTTTGCTGTGCTTGTTGTTTTTGGATCGTCTAAACTAAAATAGTCTGTGTAAAGTCATTTTTTAAAAAAGTGTGTATATAGCTGTGTATATGTATAAAAAAAATTCTGCTACCCTTAAAGTTTTCCCTGATGACTAAAATTCTGAACTTCTTTTGGAGAATGTGTTGTTGTTAATTTAATGAGAGAAGTTCTACAATATTGGGTATCATTATGAGTTTTAGTTTTATTCCACTAATCATCACTTCTCACTTGTGCCTCTGCTATTAGAAGCAGAAGGTCACCAGGGTCATTATTACAAAAGCACTTATTTTACCTGAAGTAAATCAATAGTTTGCATTTTCAGTCAGTCGTGTAACCCTTGTTTAAAATTGAGGCAATATTCACTTTCCCTGAGGTAATCTGTATTTTCAACCCTCCAAAACAATTTCTTAAATTGAAAAAACCCTAGACAATATTTAAAGTATTTTTCTTCCTTGTCTTTCCAATGCTTCCATTCACATTCCCTTTTAGCGCTTTTGGAAGAATACTGAAAGCAGCTTTTTTGTTTGTTTGTAAATGGTGGATATAGCATAGCACTAGCAGTCAAATTATTGGACTTTTAAAGATACAGAAGCCTGTAAAATCTTGTAGCTGACATCATTAAGACGTACTGTCACTTCAATGGTGTCTTTCTCTTTGCTTATCCTGGAAGCTGCAAGACCTTTGTTTATATCAGTGCTAGAAAATATGTATCTCTATTTATTTGTAAATGTTTATAACATGTATTCAAGGATTTCCTTATTAATATGCAGGTATAACTATCTATCTATGCATGCACACACGTACAAACACAAAAGGGCTTCAAAAGGTTGGTGAAAAAATGGTATTGAAAGACAATGAAAAGTTTCTGTGAACTTTTTGAAGTCCCATTTTATGTATGCATGTGTGCATGCATATATATATATTAGCCTTTGTGCTGACACTTAAGTAAGAATCAGACAATTGACAAAATAAATATTATATATTCATTCTCTCATTTTAAAAAAATATGTTTTTTTCCCCTGATAAACTGTGTTAGTGTCTGAAGACCGGGGGCGAAATAGTAAATGACAGCACTTATGCATGTGAAAGGAAATGGGTTAGCATACTGGTTGACAGAGGTGGGGCCAACATGAAAATTGGAGAATGATTGGGATGATATTTTTTTTACTGAATGGTATTCACCAATATTTTTGTCAACATATACTCTGTTGTAAAATTCTATTATTGTCTTCATCTAACATTTCATCTATTTTACCGTATACTTTTTTGCCAACTTCTGCCATTCTATTGCAAAGTTCAGAGGAATTTAATGTGATTTTGTTTTTTAATTTTTCTTCTCACATTGACCCATCAGATTGAAACAGAATACATATGGGTGCATTTTTAGGATTCACATTAACTAATAGTTACACGGTCCAGCATTTCATTTCGGTTCATCAGTTCACATTTCTCTTGACTGTACATTTACAGTATGTCCGGTTGAACCCTTACAAGGAAAGACATTCTTTTATGTCAGTATCGAAGTTAAAGTAAGGTATTGTGGTGAGAGGAAACTCCCTCCTTTTCATTCAAGGCCAGTCCTTGGTCCATGTTTTCATTAATTTTATTCTGATTCCCCTTTTATTACCAGCATACTTGACAGATAATAGTTCCTGGAACTTTTTATGATGAAAATAATTGTCAGTGAAGAGTGGCAGCCTTTGATCTATTAGTGCATTTAAAGGATCGTGGATTCTAGTTATAGAGAGAAATCCCCGTCATGTATCTTTCCAGAGTTCACACATTGAAGACATGGAGAAGATTTTTGTGATACCATCTTGATTATGCTTCAGGATGCTATAAACTCTATGCAGAGGTGTGGAAGAAAATTCAATGTAGTTTAGCAAAGGTATCTCCTGCCTCAGGTGTCTTCTCAGCGCTATTAACATCAGGAGGCCTGCATGGCTTCAAAGAGTGAACTTATTCCTAGTTATACATTGTAATTGACAAGTGTGAAATGCATTTAGAAAACCATAGCACCGGGAGCAATGCCAAATTTCAGTTGGGCTGAAGTGCTGGCCACACAGGCCACCTCCTGTATCTGTTGCGCTGGGTGAGTCCAGTGCACTTCTGTGGCTCCTTCTTCTGTCTGGAGGCTCACGCAACGGAAAAAGCCTTCCCTGTGGAGCAGGTTCGAGGGTTCATTGTGCTAAGGACTCTAGGTGGGTAGAGCAAAGAAAACATAGTCTGTAAATGTTCTAGGAATCCACTTCATGACTCACTCAAAGGTTTTTGTGTTTCTCTTCTTTCTGAAATTATGGCCAGAAAATGCTTTATTGGAGCCAAAAGAAAAACTCCCCCTTCTTCAATGAGTGGGAGCCCTGTATCGCTTTCTGGGGGAGTTTTATGCCTGGCTTACCATTCAGGCTGCCTGTTGTTGTTTTTGTCTTAAGTCAGGGACTTTCTTGGTTAAGTTTCTGGGGGAGGAAACAATCAAGATGAATGGTTCAATAAGAGAGCAATTTTGATGCAAAGGAACACATGTGCAATGGTGGATTGAGAGGGAGAAGAACTGAGTGTTGCCATTCTGAAAGCCCAGAAAACCATTTGCAGGATTCCGTCTCCAATAATGTCAACATTCCTATAGATTTTTTGTGGTGCCTGCATTCCAATTGCACTTTGTCCTCCCCTGTTCTTTTTCTCTATAATTACCTTTTCATCTCCACAGTGGAGATGGGGCATAAGTTGGTTTAAATAGCAGAAGCTCTGCACACAAATGAAATTGGAGGGTAAGTTAGGTATTAAAGTGCACTGAAGCTATCGTCAGTTATCTTCGCACATGAAGTCAGTTAGTGAAAACTTTAATTTATCTCTATTTTAAAGTGCTTTTGTGTAGGAGGAAGAGCCCCAACAACTGTGGAAAAAATGAGACTGGATCCTGATCACATAGCACTTTGTGAAAGAGAGGCACGATATAATGGTTCCATGGGAAACAGATGTGCTTTGATAAAAGGAGGACAAGCTATAAGGTTGGGCCTGAATTCTAAACCATGGTGATTTAGGGGTTATTGAAAGAGAGAGCAATGTGAGGGCACATTTGAAATGCGTCTTTCAAAGAGAAAAAAACGATTCATATTTTTAATAATGTGTAGTATTAAAAACATGTGTTTTCTTCAAAGATGGGTGAAGGGAGACATCGGACAGTGTAAGATATGACACAATAATAATTTATAAATTATCAAGGGTTCATGAGGGAGGGGGGAG
>NW_022103906.1:3121809-3186062 GCF_000313985.2 Echinops telfairi
TCAATCTTGCAAGCTGAAGCAGGGAACTGCTAAGGCAGCTGCACCCGATGCAACCATCACAAAACAAGAGACCCGAGAACTAGAAAGGCGAGGCTTCACCGCCCATTTATCCCTCCACCTTTCAACCAGCACCACATGTGATTATCGGCCAGGCTGGCACAATTAACTAACTCAATATCCATTACCTAAAAAAAAAGTAGTGGCATTATAATTTCTTCTAGAATACTTGTTGAAAAATGTTTTTCAAAAAGCCTTTAAGTCAGGTAGCATTTATCAATTGCCTATTGAATAGCAATCTGAATATAAAGAAAGACTTACTTGGTCTTTGTATGCTACCTTATTATTTGTATCTTTTCTTCGTTTGTTTTTTCCCCCATATGGCTAGGTTTTCAAACAATGAAGAATCATGTTTTTAGCTAACAAATGAATGTGAACAATGAACAGGAAAAGTCTTCTAGGCTCTGGAGATACAGAGACAATTAAAATATGATTCATATAGTAAATGGAGATATAATCCAGTTGGGAAGACAGTCATAGGCATAAATAGAAGCAATAAAAGGCAAATGAGAAGTGCCCTAACAAAACTGTGAATGCAGAGTAATGGGGACATGGGAGATGAGACCAGTTTAGTTTGGGCTGAGGGGTCATTAGGAATTTCATAGAGGTAGTAGATTTGGGTTAGAATTTGAGGTATGCCTATGATTTCAAAGCAAAATGGAAAGAAGGCATTTCAAGCTAACAGACAACAGAAAAGACATGACATTCTGGAACTTTGTGTCATTGTGAAGGACCAGCAAGGGGCTACTGCCATTAGTTATATCATGAGTTTTAGACTGAAGTGCACAGTTGCGTGCCTGGATTGAAACGCTCTAGCTGTGTGACCTTGTGCAGGCTATTGTCATTTACAGAAGGAGCAGGAGGTGGCTTGGGCTGACGTTGGAACATGGCGGATGTTAACTCTTATGCTACCAGTTTGGGCATCTTTATTAAAAAAAAAAAAAGACTGAAAAAGCCTGGCTCGATGTCAGGACACAGCAGACGCTTCATAAACTTCTGTCAACTGTGTAATCTGAGCTCTCAGTCTGAGTGCCCATGCAATCTCCTCTCTCCCGCCCGCGGTGCTGCTTTCTTCCCTCAAGTGCCCTGTTAAAAGCTCATCTGGCCACTCTCCCTTTAGGGCTCTCATAAAAGATGGGTTTTATGAAGTTATAGTAGTCATGCTTAGAAAGTATCCATCTGGTTGTGGAGGGTTTAGCTCCACAGTCTTAAGTAGAGTGGAGTAAATATTATAGAAGCAGAACCCTGTGTTTTGTTTTACAAAATAAAACTGGCAAGAAAGATCATGGCTCATTTATCTTTGTGTTCTCAGTGCTGTACACATAATGGGTGTTCAATAAAGCTTTGTTGAAGTGATATGCTTATGAAACTTACCATGCATCTGGAATTTGAACATTTCTTCCATTCTATTGATGAATCTTAAACATTGGTTTTATCAACAGCTATATTAAACACATGGTTCTTTAGGTAAAATTGTACCTTTGCTAAATAGACTCATACAGTATTCTGAGGAACGGTCCAGCTTATCCATTTGCATTGAAAATTCATTTTGTCAAATATTGCATTAAAGGAGTATTATATTATGTGATATTGTGAATATATAACTTTTCGTGATGAAACCATAACTATATTTATAAACTAAATAAACTACACATATATAAATTCATTTTCTTAAGCAGGTATTATGTTTGGCATATTAAATTTTAGATAAGCCTTTATTCTGGCAATAGTTATAAAAACTTAATGGATTTGTATGAACACGCTATTTTTATTTTTACAATTGAAATAATTAGGTTTGAATTTATTGTTTTCTCAATATTTGTTAGTATCTAAAATAATCATCTATGGGGAGATGATATGTACTTTAGGATTTTAGATAGAATCAAATATTTTCATCTAAAAAACAAAGGCAATAAAAATTTTACTCTGTGAGTCACTCTGATTCCCATGTATCACAATAGTAGAATAGGTAGTTATTTTTAACTATTGCTGTTTGTTTTAAGTAATTTATGATTAATGATAAAGTATTTTAAAGAAAGTATATGAACAGTGTGCTATTATCTTGTTTGTCCCATTCTACTCACTCACTAATGATACATTGAGTTTTTTCTCTGTGAGGGCACTAACTCTACCAGGAACTTTGTAATATTGGAAACACGGTCACGTGTTTTGAATTTAATGCCATTCAATGTCAAAGAGATAAAGAATATCAAACAAAAGTGGTCTGATCTCTGTTGCAGTGAGGGGACTGGCCAGGTAATTTAAACCCTAATCATGATGACAGAAAATGCTCAGTAATGTCCAGATTAAATCAGATGAGGAAGTCTGAAAGAGAAGAAGATAATGGGACTTTCTGTCTTCTCTTGTGACAGTGGAAAGGTATCCTGAAGGCAAAAATTGCATCTTGCATAGACAGGATGTAAATCCCCACCTGATCTCTTAGACCTCCAATAATAAGAGAAATTAGTACAAAAGCCTTCCTGTTGTGTTAGAAAAGCATATCATGTACAAGTAAAATCCATGTGTTATATTGGATTAAGTATTTTATTCTCATAATCTTGAAGTAGAATTTTTGTAAAGGGAAGAGGAAAAAAAGTATCTTGGTTTTTATTCCCTCTCCCTTATGAATCTTCTTGAGTCTTCTTTGTAGAACTCACCACAGCAAGTAACACTGTTCCTTTGCTTTTTACTCCCTACACTTTATTTACTTGGTAATAGTAATCATAATAAGGTCTGGTTTTAGCTGTTGGTGGGAGCACCATATCAAAGATAGCACTGGGGAAAATATTATAAGCACATTCGGAGAGGCTGTAGTTCTCAGAGGCTGACTAATAACATACTCATGGACAATTAAGCTCCAAAGGAGAAACACATGCCTCTGGAGCTCGTCTGCCAAAGAATCCACATTTGGCATGCCCAGGGCTGGGCCGATGCAGCTCCAAGCGGAGTCAATCTGTCTCCATCCATGGGTTATCTCCTGGAGAGAGATTCAACTGGCTTATTTGAAGACTGCTCTGTAACCAGAGATATTCATCACACAGAAAATGTATATACAACCTCTACTCTTAGTTTAAAGTTTTTTTTTAATTTAGATTAACTTACCTGATAGAAACAAAATACTACTCTGTGGAGATAACCCACAGTAGGCAAGCCAGTGATTCTGACTCACCAGGACACAATTTAGAGATAACTCATGGAGACTTCTTTAGAAAGAGTACAATTCAATGTGGGCTTTTCCTATTGCCATTTAAAAACAGGAGTAGGATAGAAATTAGATGTTTCCTCATCATATTCACTTTTTTGAATGTACCTTGTAAGTCATCATTTTAAACAATTTATTATTGATGCAAAAATTATATTGGTATGTTACAATATATGTAAAAAACTATTACAAATGAAGAAGGTATATTTGTACATATTTCAAAAAGCTTGAGGAAAAATTGTCCAAAATTCACTGCTACCCTTAATGTGCCACTGGGTTTCCTGGCACCCAAGGCAAATAGAGACATATTCAATTATCTGTCCTTTTGGATTTCTCTTTCAGTCAAAGACACGTGTTTGTTTTGTTCGTGTGTTTTCGTTAAGATTTCAATTTTGGCAGAGAACATGAAAAATTGCAAAAGGAATTTTTCCATATAGGATCTTATAAGGGATGTGATGTGACTCAAACATCAGACCTCTACACACATTGCCATCTGGTTGATTTCAGCTGATAGTCACTAAAAACCAGGGTAAATTCTGTCTTCTGAGACCCCTGTGCAGAAGGCATGGCGGTGCAGGATACAAGTGGAAGATGTAAACATTTTTAGAGAACTTGGGAAGAGGAGGTCATCCATCTTCACTTCTAATTCTCCTGTGCTTATTTTTGGAAAATAACAGAGAGCATCAGTGATTTTTGAAGTCATTGTAGCTTGTTCATGAATTTCCAGATTGTGTTGATTACATTACCCAATTTTATCCTTAGAATATACTAAACTGAGCTTGTTTGTTTCATGAAGCTTATACATGTGAAAAATACATAAATAATATGAATCTATAAATTACAATGTAAATTTAGTAATTTCCATACTTTCATGATTAGACTAAGAATCATATTGTATTTTACAAGTTGTCTATTCTGGGGGAAAATGACATGATATTTATTAGACTTTTTGTTGTGGCACACAATTGTAGAGTAGATCATTAGAAAGATAATTTAATGGCATTAATTTCATGTGCAAGCAGCAGAACACAATTCAGCAATTACATTTAGTTCCAAAAGTTAGATATCAAAAATATGAATGTACCTTAATGAAAAAAGAAAGTCTAATTCTGCACCACAATGAATTTTTCCTAATATAGAAAGTGACTCATGGGTCTCAGTGGCTTATAAAGCACTGTGCTCATATTCCTGGTAGGATGCAAAATTACACAATTTTGAGGTTTTCCTTTTCAATCTAACTAAGTATGATTTTAGTACATGGCAAAAGCTCCTTATTGAGTTGTAAAATAAAGCAAATTTTCTATTTCAGCTAAGTCTCGATGGAATTGGTAAGAGGTTAAATATCTATTTAAAAGTGTTGATTTCCAGTATTTCATATGCAGATCTTACTGTTCACATTATTAACATAAAACAATTTGAAAGCATGAATGCATTCTTCCCCCATAGTTTTCCAAATATCTTTTTTTTTTTTTTGGGGGGGGGGGATAGCTAGTGTCCCTTCACTCACCTGAGATCTCCATCACAAATTATTCAGTCTTTACTTCTCTACTTACTAAGTGGAAAAACATGCAAAAGAATCCCCTGCCCCAAAATATATAAGCTTCATAATTATTTTCTTGAATATGTTGTTTCTCAGCCAACCTTCACTCATTGGGGTATCTTATTGTTTAATTTACATTTCTATTATGGCTAATGATCAGGAACATATTTTTATTGGCCATTCAGATTTTGCCCCTGTGAAACTTCTGTTCAGGTCCTTTGCCGACCTCCACAGTGGGCAATTAGTTGTTTGTTTTTGTTCTTTTTGTAAGCTAGCAGAGTACTGTAGATTTTGGTAATAAGGCCTATGTCTGATGTGTCATTGTTAAAGATGTTTTCCCAGTCTGTGGTCTCTCTTATTACTCACTTGGTGAATTCTTTTGATAGACACAGGTGTTTTATCTTCAGTATATCCCACTTGTCAATTTGTGACTCATCTGTATTTGTGTCCTTCCCTATTTCTGATAGCCTATGTATTCCTTGCACCAACGTTCTCAGGCTTGTCCCAATTCCCTCATTGATGGCCCTAATAGTCTGGGAGTTTTACCTCAGGGTCTGTGATCCGCCTTGAGTTTATTCTTGTGCATGGATTGAGAGAAGGGTCTTGCTTCATTTTTCTGCAGGTAGATATCCATTTTTTTCCAGCACCAATTGTTGAAGAGGGCATCCGCTTCCCATTTGATATTTTGTTGACCCTTATCAAAGTTCAGTTGTCTGTATGTTGATGATTCCATTTCTGGGTTTTAAGTTCTTTTTCACTGGTCTGTGTATCTGTCAGTATACCAATACCATGCAGTTTTGACCACTGTGGCTGTATAATATGTGCTAAAGTCAGGTAAAGCAAGCCCCCCCACTCCGTCCTTCTTGAAGAGTTCTCTGTTATTTCTGAGCTTCTTCCCTCTCCATATGAAGTTGCTAATCAATTTTTACATTTCTTTGAAGAAAGATGAGGGTAATTGTATCAGGAGTGGATTAAATTTATATAGTGCCTTGGGCAGAACTGACATCTTTACTATATTGGGTCTTTCAATCCATGAGCATGGGATATTCTTCCATTTATTAAGTCACTCATGGTTTCTTGTAATAGTTTTCTGTAGTTTGTCTCATATAAATATTTTGTTCTTTTAGTCAGGTATATCCCTAGATATTTAAATTTGTGCTTGGCTATAGTGAAGGGTACACCTTTTGAGCTCCTCTTCTGCGGTCTTATCCAATGTGTATAGCAGTCCAATAGACTTTTGTTTGTTGATCTTTTATCCTGCCACTCTGCCATATTCCTATTTTGCTTCCAGCATTCCCCTTGTGGAGCTTTTGGGATTTTCCATATATAAAATCATATCATCTGCAAATAATGATAGTTTCACCTCCTCCTTCCCCAAGTGAATACATTTGATGTCTTTTCTTTTTCTTATGCTGTTAGCTAAAACCTCCAGTACGATGTTAAACAAGAGTGGGGACAAGGGGCATCCTTGTCTGGTACCCTTTTTTACTGGGATTGTGTTAGTCTTTTCTCCTTTAACTACCACATTGGCTGTTGGTTTTTCATATATAGCTTGTATTATCTTGAGGAATTTTTCTTCCATTCTTATCTTCTTGAGTATGTTAAGCAGGATTTGGTGTTAGATGTTGTTGAATGCTTTTTCTGCATCTATCAATATTATTATGTTCATATAACTTTTCATATCAATGTGGAAAATGATGCTAATGGTCTCTCGTATGTTGAACCATTCCTGCATCCCTGGTATGAATCCCACTTGGTCATGGTGAATTATTTATTTTATATACTTTTGTATTCTATTGGCCAGTATTTTGTTAAAGATTTTTGCATCGATGTTCATTAGGGATATTGGTCTGTAGTTCTCGATTCCTGTGGGATCCCTGCCCAGTTTCTGTATCAGAGATACACTAGCTTCATAGAAGGAGTTCGGGACTTTGCCATCTTTTTCTATGTTCTGGAAGAGTTGCGTAGGATTGGTGTCAATTCTTCTCTGAAAACTTGGTAGAATTCTCCTGTGAAGCCATCTGGTCAAGGGGAATTTTTTTGTTGGTAATCCCTTGATAACCTTGTCTATTTCTTCTCTTGCTATGGGTATGTTGAGATTCTTGATGTCCATTGGGAATAGTCTATGGAGAGATTGTATTTCCAATAATTTGTCCAGGTCTTCCAAATTGTTGAATTCATTGGAGTACAGTCCTTTGTAGTACTGTGTAAGTATACTTTTGCTTTCATCAGGGTATGTTGTAATGTCCCCTCTTTTATCCCTCATCCTTGTTGAAATTTGTTTTCCTTTCTTTGGTTAGGTTTTCCAGTGGTCTGTCGATTCTGTTTATCCTTTCAAAGAACCAACTTTTAGCAGCCTTATTTTATCCCATAATTTTCTTATTTTCCCTCTTCTGAATCTCAGCCCTGATTTTTATTATTTCTTTTCTTTTTATATTAGAAGGATTGTCCTGATGACTCTGCTCTAGTTGCTGTAAATTTTGTGCCAGAGTATCGATCACAAGTCTCTCTTCCTTTTCCATATGTGCATGCATTGCTATGAAACTTCCTCTGATAACTGTCATTGCTGTGTCCCATAAGTTTTAGTACATCATGTTCCCTTTATCATTGGTTTCTAGAAATTTCCTAATTTCATCGCTGATCTGGGCCAGCACACACCCCTTTTGCAATTGTTATTCAACCTCCAATTGTTTGCTCTTGTTTTCTTCATTTTCCTTTTGTTGATTTCCAGCCTTATGGCTCAGTGGTCAGAGAGAGGTCTGTATGATACCAATGTGCTTAAGTTTATGCAGATTTGCCTTATGCCCCAGCATGTGGTCTATCTTCAAATATGTGCCATGTGGGATTGAAAAGAATGTGAGGGTTTTTTTTGTATTTAGTTGAAGAGCTGTGTAAATATCAGGTCAAATTGTCTAATTGTAGTGTCTAGATCTCTAGCCTCCTTGTTGAGTTTCTTTCCCTTTGATCAATCTTTCTCAGATGGCCCTGTATTGAATGAAGTCACCTACTATAATTGTTGAGCCTCTGATTTCTTTTTTTCCTCTTTTAGAGCATTTGGTTGACGTATTCAGTGGGTCTCTCGTTTTGGGAATATATCTTTAAAATGCTTAGTGGTTCTTTGTCTACTGTTACCTTGAGCATTATATTGTGTCCTTCATTATTTCTTTTTATGGTTTGTACTTTGAAGTCAATTTTATCTGAGATTAGGATTGCAACTCCTGCTTTTTTTGAATTACTGTTTTCTTGGTATATTTTTCTCCAGCCTATTATTCTCAACCTATTTTTGTCTGTAGCCTTTAGATGTGTCTCCTGTAGGCAGCAGATTGATGTGTTGTGTTTTCTAAGCCAATCTGCTAGTCTCAGTCTTTTAATGTCTGAATTCAGTCCATTGATATTCAGGGTTATTATCTCCATCTGTGGACTCTGTGATGTTATCTTATACCTTTTGTGTTGGGTGTTTTCCTATCTCCCTTTCTTAGTGTGTTGTGCATGTGTGTGGTACATTCTTGACTTCTTTCCATCCTTAAACCAATGTTATCTTGGGGGCTGTTTTCTCTTTGTTGCCCTCTGTGTGGGGTTGTTCTACAACATATTTCTTTACACTATTTAGGATCTCATTATCTATTGACTAAACTATAATAATACTTTGCTGACTGGTCTTACAATTTCTAGTCCAATTCCACTATAGTTCAACTTTCTCACTACTTCGAGAATCAGTTTGTTAGATCTGGACTTTACTTCATCAATGCCTGCTTCAAAATCTTCACTAGTCAAACTCATCCATAAGAAGATATATTGGCTATTTAGAACTGTCTCCATGGTCAGATACCAGTCTACATTCTAAAAATATTCCAATACCCTAAACAGATCTTATAATCTTCTGTATCTACCATAGTAGTCCAAATCTCAGTAAATTCTGCTGAAAATTCTAGCAGCACATATATATTTTAGATATAGAGTAAAAAATTGCTCTATCTATCATCTATCTATCTACCAACCAACCTACCTATCAATCTATGCTAGAAGAAATATTCATCTCTGACAAAACATTTGGAAAAGATATCTGGGCAACCAACTGGATGAGGATAACACTTGTGCCTATTCAAACAAAGTAATCCAACATAATATGAAAATTAATGAAAAATATTCGTTACTATTGCACTTAAGTAAAACTTTTCTGAATATAATTCAAAAATGGTTCCAGAAATACATCAAAACGGACTTACAGATATTTATGCTAGATTCAGAAGAGGGCATAGAACAAGGAATACCTTTCCTGACACCAGAAGGACTTTGCTGAAAGCAATGGATATAAGACAGTTGTTTCAAATGGGTGCATAAGCTAATGTGGTGAAGAAAACTGATGCTTCCCAGCTATTACAAGACATAGCATCTGGAGTCTTAAAAGCTTGAAGTTAAACAAGTAGCCATCTAGCAAGGAAGCAACAAAGCTTACATGGAAGAAGCACACCAACCTGTGTGAACATGAGATACTGATGGGAGCAGGTATCAGGCATCAGAAGACCCAAAACAAACCATTTTGATGCAAACAATGGGGGTCAAAATGGAGACTCAAGGCCCATCTGTAGAAAACTGGACATCACCTCACAAGGTCACAAGGAAGTGGAGAGCCAGCCAGAGTGCAATATAACACCAATGAAACACACAACATTCCTCTAGTTCTTTAATGCTTCCTTCACCCACCCTCACTATCATGACCCCAGTTCTATCTTAAGAATCTGGCTATATAAGAGTGTGTACACTGGTACAGATAAGAGGCCTCAAAACACAGAATCCAAGACAAATAAATCCATAGGGACAAATAAAGAGAGTAGTGATACCAGGAGAATCAGAAGGAGGTCGGGGAGAGAAAGGGGGAAACAATCACAATGATTCATGTACAACTCCACCCCCCACCCTAGGGGGATGAATAACATAGACAAGGGTGAAGGGAGACAGCAGATATTGTAAAATATGAAAAAAAATTATAAATTATTAATGGTTCACTAGGGTGGGAGAGGGGGGAGGAACGGGGAAAAAGAGCTGTTACCAAGTGCTCAAGTAGAAATAAAATGTTGATGGCAACTTATGTACAAATGTGCTTGATAAATTGATGTATGGATTGTTATAAGAGGTATAAGATCCCCCAAACAAATGATTTATTAAAATTAAAAATAGAAAAGAAAAGAAGAAAAAGAAAAAGAAAGCTGTTTACTGGTGTTTTAGCAACTGTGCAGAGACATTGCATTTTGGATAGCAATGTGAAGAATAGGAATCGTAGAATTCTTAATTGCGCTCTTGTGGAAGCTGTGCATAAGAGTAGACACTAAGAGACCTTGTTGAAATGGAACAAGAGGACACTGCATGATTTAAAGATAGGAAAGTGTGTGTCATTCTATATGCTGAGCAAATAATTGAAGAAGCTGGATTGCGTGAAGAAAAATGAAGCCAGATAAGATAAGGACCTATTAACACTGACAATATGCAGATGATACAAATGTGCCTGCTGAAATTAAAGATGGCTTGTACCACTTACTGACAAAGATCAATGACTTCAATATCAATGATAAACAGTGAAAATATTGAACTTGTGAAGGATTTCATTTTACTTGATTCATAGTCAATGCCCACGGAAGCACCAGTTAAAAAATAAAAGGTAAAAATAAATAAATAAATAAATAAATAAAAGGTATGTTATATTGGGCATATCTACTGCAAAAGAACTCTTTAAAGTGTTAAAAAGCAGATATATTACTTTGAGAACTAGGATGTACCTGAACCAAACAGTATTTTCAGTTGGTTCATATATATGTGAACACTGGACAATGAATAAGGGAGAGAGGTGATATTTGATGCCTTTGAACGATGGTGTTGGTAAGGAATTTTGATTATATCAGAAGATTGAGCAAATCTGTCTTGGAAGAAATGCCCCTTAAAAACGATCATGTGAAGACGTCATTTCACATACTTTGGGCATATTATCAGCAGGAACCAGTCTCTAGAGAAGGATACCATATTTGGAAAAATAGACGAAGAAAAAGAGCAAGAGCCCCAGAGAGAAGGAATTGAATGGTGGCTGAAACAATGGGCTCAAACTGCAGTGACTGAGAGGGTGGTACATGAAAGCTTGGTGTGTGTATGGTTGCCATTAAGGTAGAATGACTCCGAAGCATCTAACAACATGAATCTACTACCCCAACCAAACCCACTGCCACCGAGTCAGAACCCTATAGGACAGAGTAGAAGTGGCCCTGTGAGTTTCCTAGACTTTTACACTCTACAGGAGTAAAAAGCCCCCTTTTAATCTTCTGGATTTGAACTCTGACATTCTGGTTAGTTGCCCAACATGTAACCACTACACCATCAGGACTCTACATACCCATGTATTTGTGTTTTTATTTTATTTTTCTATTGTAGGAGAAGGTTTAGATAGTATGGAAGGGTTGTAGTGGCCAGATAAACCCAAACTTTCTAAACAGGAATTAGCATGTGTATGGCTTATTTCCACTTTTTCTAGTAGTTGAAAGAAATGCCGATAGAGTCATGGGTTGCTTGTTGGGCTGCTAGCTGCATGATCCAGGTTCAAATCTACCAGCTGCTCCAAAGGAGAAAAATTTAGAATTTCTGACCCTGTAAATATTTGCAGTCTCAGAAATCCATAAGGGCAGTTATACAGGGCTATATAGGATCTCTACAAGTTAGAATTGAGTTGATGGCAGTGAATTTCCCTCCTGCATTTTCTTCTAGCAGATCACCAATGGTACTGTCAGATAGTGATATTGAATCACAACTTGACTCATTTATATAGTCTTTAAAATTCAACACTATTGTAAAATTACTGTGCTTTTTAGATTTCAGGTAGCACTTACATAGACATTGTTAGCAGTGTGCAAGTAGTTTAGTTATAACCTTTCCAGAGTGTCTACAAAGATAAACCTATCAGAACTTTATTCTCTTCCATCTTCTACCCAATTCATCCCCAACCTCTCATTTTAACAGGTAACACTACTTCTTTAGATACATTAGGTACTGACAAAATAATAGCAACAACAATCCCAAAAGCCTTCAGACCAAATACCAGCTCTTGTCCTTTGCACAAACATGCCAGGAGCACAGCATCATGTGTTTAAAACCAATGTCCTCTTCCCTTCCTAAGCGCTGTCTTCCTGAGGAAGATCATTTTGTGTACTAAGTGTGGGCCTAGATCGAACTTAATCCTTTTTGTTCCCAGCTTCATGGGTGCAGATGGCACTCTCCTTGCCTTATCTGAGTTATCAAGAAGTCTCTCCTTTTGCATCAGGCCCCGGATGGGGATTCTGCAGAGTCTGAGAGTCCTTTGGACAATGCAGCCGATGCGCCAGAAGGGTTTTTCTTCCATATTTGAATAGGAAATGGGTGTTTTGTAAATTTGCTGACAAAATCATAAGTGTGTACTGATTTCCAGATTCAATTATGTTGTTCTTCTGAACAATATGTTGGTTGATATAATGATAAAAATGAGATTTTTGAAGGAGAGAGAGATAGGCTGTGTTTTGTGGGATTTTATCATTTATCCTAGCAAATTGAAAGCCCAATTCCTACTTCCAATGAGAACTGTTATCCAGAGGGAAGACATTAGAGAACATTTTTACAACCTATCAGTCCCCTTTTGATTGATTGATTCATTCATATAAACATTTATCATATCTCTATTAATCTTTCATTATTTATCAGACTTTCGGGGATTCTTTAAAGGCACTTATGGAAGTAGTATCTCTGCCCAAGTCCTGCTGCTTTGTTTTAAGGAGGACATAAAGGAAATTTTGAACATAAGAAGAACAGATAAATCTGTCTTGGAAGAAAAATAGTCAGTGGAGAGAATTCTCATTAGAAGTGAAGATGGTGAGACTTTGTCTCACATACTTTGGACATGTTTTCAGGAGAGAACAGTCCGTGATGAAGTACATCTTGCTTGATAAAGTGGAACTCACTGCCATAGTGATCCCAAATCGTGATGACTCTATAGAGCAGCGTAGATCTAACCCCTGTGGCTCTCTAAGGCCATATATCTTAATGCTAACAGAAAGCTTTATCTTTCTTCCAGGGAGTCAATAGTGGTTTCAAATTACTGACTTTACATTTAGCAATCCAATATAGCACCAAGATCAGTGACAAAGAAGAACCTCAAAGAGGTGGATTGACACAGTGACTCAATACTCACAATAAACTCAATGGACACAACAAACTGAATCATTTAAAAAGCTTGTGAAGATGGTTTGGGGTGGTTAAGTGTTGCATTCTATAATACTTAGATTCACACTGAGTCAGAACTAACTTTATGGCACGTAACCACAAGAAGAAAATAATGTTGATTGGTGTTGGGACTGTTGCCAATTTTACCGGGGTAGCAAAATTGAGGAAGGAGCGCAAGGAGATGGATTGAGGCAGTGGCTGCGACAATGTGCTCAAGCATAGGAACAATGAGAAGATGGTATGGGACTAGTCTTGATTGGTTCAGTAGGGTATAGGGCCACTCTGGGTCTAGTCCTTCTCAATGACGCCTGATAGTCAGCACTGTCCCCTCCTGCCCTCTCCCCAGGCACTCCTCCCTATGCTTCCCCTTCCTTTCCATTTTTGACTCCTTTCCAATGTCTCCTCTTTTCCCACTTTCTCCGTCTGGTTCTTTCCCCCTTCTTTATTCCTCTTTCTTTTCTCTAATAGAGAGCTCAACATGCTAAAGACCTGTGCTTAGCTTCTCAAAGTCTGTAGGTCTTTTCATTTAATTGACTGGTTTTTCTATTTAGGTTTTATTTTCTAATTATTACACTATTACAGTAAAACACAATGTTAGCCAGCAGTGTCTTTGCGTGCATACCTCAGGAGTTGAACACACTCTGGCGTGAGTTCACCTTTTGCACATGCACAGTCTGCTGTACCTGAGACAGCCACTTTGAGCTTGCATAATATCTGTATCATAAACAACTTGACCCATTTGACCTCTTTCTGTTGGGTAAACAGATTCCTTCTTGCTGCTCCCTGGGCCTGGCTCAGGAATGCCCACACGAGAGTCAGCAGGTTTGGGGTATGCAGTGCCAGCTTCATGGGCATGATCTGTACAGTCTCCCAGGTTCATCCTCAGAAAGACCCTAGCTGTAGGCTCTGCAATCATCGTCTTGAAATTTATCTATATACATACACAAGGGAACTTCAAAAATTTGAGGTAAATTCCATTCTTTTTTAATTCCATTTCCCCCAAAACTTTTTGAAGTCCCTTGTGAGTGAATATGTGTGTGAGCATAAATAAAGAGTCACATATTTTCATTTTGCTCTGGGCTCTGCAAATTATGCAGCTGACCCGGCTTTTGTGCTTGTTGGGTGGTTATTTGAAATATCTTGGACTGACTGCCCTGGCTCTCTTTGAGACCTATTTTTTGCTTTTGAAATGAACAAACGGGATCCTTGCTTTCCCAGTGAGTAACTGGGATCCTTTCATGTCCTCAGTTGTTTTTCTGCAAAATGTGTCAAGTGTGAAAAAATGCTTGGAAGCATGAAAGTTGTAGCTTGGCACAGGAGGCTCACTGCAGAAAGAAGGGATATTGTAGAGGGCAGAGTGCCAACTCTGTCCTCCTGCACAGGTTGCGCATATTTTCAGAGGAGAAGAGTCCATTCTCCAGGGAGCATGCCTTAGAAACCAGGCTTTCCTGAGCTGTTGCTTGAATCTCATAATTAACGTCATACTGCTTTATATTGAGTTTTCAGCTTTCATTGCTTCAGAAATTTCAAGAGCTAGAAGGTTGGAGAAGAGAAAGCCAAGGGAGGACAGGGGAGGGGAGATGTAGCTATCATGGTAATCATGAAGACTCTGATAGTCGCTAATGTCTCAGGAGGGTTCAGACAGGAGAATCCAGGTACCTTTATAGACTGAGTATAACAGAGGAGCGTTGAGCTGAAAATCTTTTAACCTGGGCCTTAGCCCAGATCACCAACTTACTGTATCAATTGTAACAGTTACTTGCTTCTTCTGGTCAATTCATCTCTAAAATAAAGGTTTGGGGGCCAGTAGGCTTAGGTGAGTATTAATATTTGAAGTGCTGAAAACTTAAAGGAAGGAAGTGACTGAAGTTTGTACCTCCACCTTTAGTTACACTTTATATATGAATGCCGATGAGAGACGTCTTGAGGGGTTACTTTGCCACTTCCTGGAAATTTGGGATGAGTTGAGGAAAGTTTGTTCTTCCTTAACCTCTAAAGTGTATCTAGGGAAATAGCTCTCATGGGGACTAAGCTCCTGCTTAGTCAAGATTCTTAGGAGGTAGAAACTTAATACAAGCTGAAAGGGTGTTTTAAACATGATTAAAGCTTTCAGCAACTGAAGGTTAAATCATTCTAGGCATTTTAACTTTAATTATACTCTAAAAATGATTTCTCCCCAATCCACTTAACAGGCTCAGCATTGTAAGGTGGGTCTAAAATTAATTGGAGGGATGGTGAATAAAGTATTTATAGTGAAATTGAATGCTTTAGATGTGGAGAATGAATAATTAATTTTGTTTTTCTGGTTTAAAAATCCTTCTGGTGCTTTTTTCTGTTTTCTGCTGAGGCTTAAAATTTTCAGTCCTTTGACAATGTATCACACCTTTCAATATGTCTTGTTTCTATGGAGACACAGATGAACTGCTTCTTGAATTCTTTGGCTCATCAAAATATGAGGCGCTTTTTGGGTTTATCTGAAGCTTTCAAAATAAACTCTCTTTTGTAGATTTATTGACTGTTCAGTAAGCAAATGGGTGATCTGAAATGGTACATCTTTGAACACTCAGGCTATGGATATAGTTTCTGTGGTTTACTTTCCCAGTTTAGGCAAAAAAATTAAAAACAAGAGTGTTTAAGATATTAGAATATCATAATGCTATTCAAAGTATTATTCAATCGTATTTTCTAACACTTGGAAGAGCATTTATTTTGTTTGTGTTACCATCTGTTTGTGTTTGTTGTTTTGTTTTTATGTTCGGGAATTGGTACAAGAAAGACTAGATGAATAGACTTTCTCTTCAGCTGTGACATTGTGCTGGGATTCATTAGGCCAGGGATTCTGATTTGAAAGTCTTTCTGTACTCTATCTGTAGATAACCTGTTTTCCTATTTTGACATCTTTTAACTCGTGGATTAAAAAACATAAAACAAAAATAAAATTGGAAGTTATAACAATTTTTATAAGATCCAAGTTTAGGAATGAATCCAAAAGCTTTTATGCAGGGAAAAAATCAAGCACTACCACTTCAGTCCTGTACATTGAATACAGAAATAATCTCTTCCTACCCACCCAGACCTTTTTCTCACCAAATTGTAATGCGGTTCTCCTGGCTCTTCCTTCTTGGTTCCTCGGGTTGGGATTTGTTCTCTCTGCCCCCTCCCTGTCACCCCCACCCCCCTTATTATCTCACTAGCACTTAGCACATGGGTTATTGTTGTGGTCAGGTTAATTATGTAATTGCTGATGTCAGATGGGTCTTGGCTGCAAGAGTAAAATACCAGAAAGATGCTTACCTGTATTTTATTGGCTACCAAAGAAATGGACTAAGTGAACAAATTATAAGTAGCAGGAATTCTAGAAATTTAATTGTGGTCATGTGGAACCTTTACACAGACGAAGAGGCAGTTGTTCAAACAGAATAAAGGGTGGATTCAAATCAGGAAAGGTGTTTGTAAGGGTTTTATCATTTCATCATACTTATTCAATCTGTATGCTGGGAAAATAATCTAAGAATTGAACAGTATTAAGAACTAGGTTTAGGGATTAGAGGAAGGCTCTTTAACAATCTGTAATACGCAGATGGCACACCCTTGTTTTCTGAAATGAAGGAAAACTTGAAAATTCATGATGAACATCAAAGACTACAATTTTCAGTGTGTATTGCACCTCAACTTAAAAGAAACTAATCCTTTTGCGTGGTCCAAACTAATCCTTTTGCATGGTCCTTTTATGTAACAAAATGATAACAATCATGATAAAATGTAGAAAAGATCGAAGTTGCCAAGAATTAAGTTTTATTTGGAACTACAATTAACATGAATTGGACAGAAATCAAGAAACCATATTATATATTGCATTGAGTTTGTCTACTGAAAAGACTTCAAAGATGTCACTTTGTGGTCAAAGGTATACTTGGCTTAAGGCATATTACATTTGATATGCATGCAAAAACTGGGAAATGGATAAATATGGGAAACAGGATTTCTCCCAAGTTGTCTCCCCCAAATATATGCCAGATTTAGCTGCTTGAGAATGACTATGCACTTGGAAGTCATAAGGACTTAAGTCATAAGGGGTCATTCTCCCTGAGAGTTATCAGCTGTCTAGACCAAGTAGGCACCACTGTTTATCCCACAACAAGTATGGCCCACACCCTTCTGATAAGGATAGTAGTTGTCTGTTTCCTTGTAGGAGAGACCGGAGAGGTCAAACCTGCCCAAGGATGACCAAGATTAGGCTGCCATCATGAATCTAGGGTCCTCCCATCTTGTCACATGTATACCCCTAGACCTTCCCATTCTTATAGGCACACCCCTAGCTCATCCTTTTCTGTTACTGCTTATGCCTATCATAGATCCCCTTCCTACAATGTGTATGCCTATTGTACTGCCCCTTCCTGTGATGTGTGATTCTATAATCATGTCCCCCTAAAGTGATATAATGTGTGGTTAGCAATAAAGAAAAGTTCTCTCTGGAGCCTGGGAAGCTCTCACCCCAGAGGCTCTCCAAGGTCCTGGTTTCCCGGGACCCTCTCTGGCTCTCGGGCCAGAAGAGGCTCCCCGGTTCCCGGTGGCCGAAGCTGCGAAGCTGCTCTTGCTCTCGTGGCCGGGTTCCCCCCACGAGGACCATTAAGCAGGGCTGAGGTGAGCAATGCTACCATGTAATGTGTCTGACTGCATTAATGTAGTATCTCTCCTCTACCTCTCATGCTCTCTATGACTTTACTGTAATCTTTACTTAGTATCGCTGTGCAATTGCGCCTACCGGAACTGTGATGATTTGTGGGGTATCCCCCTCCCCTTCACCCCACAGATAAATGAGACTAAAGAATAATTGATACTTCTGACTTACGATATCAGTAAAGTTGAATAAATCATGGGCTGCCTGGATAGCAAATAAATCTGTCTTGGAAGAAGTACAGCTGGAATACTCCTTAGAAACAAGGGCGATGAGACTTTGTTTCACATACTGTGGACGTGTTATCAGGAGGAACCTGTCCCTGGAGAAGAATATCATGCTACACCAAGGACCAGCAGAAGTGAGAAGACCCTCACTTAGATAGGCTGACCCAGTAGCTGCAGCAATGGGCTAACCAACAATGATTGTGAAGACAGCGCATGACTGGTCAGTCAGACCTGAGTGGACACAACGTAACAAAACAACAATGACAGTAACAACAGGCAAACAAGCCCACTCACTGCTATCCAGTCTATTTGGACTCAGAGTGACCCTCTATGTAGTTAACAGTGAATAGTAACTGTAGTTATTCATGCCCTTATCACTTTTATTGGATTTCACAATGAGATTGGTATATTCTAAAGTAGAACTCATGATCATCCAATGAGATTATTTCCCTCAGAGAGCTTTTTTTTTTCATTTTAGAAAAAGTGTTATAATTACGTCATCCAAAGTATTCTAATCGAGATTATTGAATGTATCATCTACATATTAAAGAGCAACTGGATTGTTAAGGGTTAAGTTGCTGTTAATAATGGATCCTAAGCCTTGTTGGTGCCATCCAATGAGTTCCAACCCATAGCGACCTGATGAACACTAGAATGAAGCACAGCATGGTCCTGTGATGTGCTCACAATTGTTCCAGTCACAGTGTAAATGCATCTCCTTGACGGCCTTCCTCCTTTTCACTGCCCCTACACTTGACCGAACATGATGCGCTTCTCCAGAGACTGGTCTCTCCTGACAATGTGTCCAAAGTATGCAATACGAAGTCTGCCATGCTAACCTCTATGGAGCGCTCTGGCAGCGCTTCTTCCAAGAGAGATCAGTTTGTCCTCTTAGTAGGCCATGATAATTTCAATATTCTCCTCCAGCACTATAATATATGCATCAATTCTTCTGTCTCCAATCCTAAGCCTAGGATATGATACATTTTGAATGAATGATTGTTTGTCTTTCCCAAAGACCTTGACACAAAGAATATTTAACAATTTTGGTAAATTGCCTATTTTGAGAAATATGTATATATATTTCAACCAACAAGATATAGATTTTAAATGAAGACATATTTAATATAAACAAGTTTTAAAGACATAAGTTGCTCATAAATGATGTTAACATAAATAATTTTGCCAACCATACCATGTGAATATGTAAAAAAGCATATCCTTGCATGATAACTAGTCCTTGTGTCTATATGTATCTATATTATTTTATTAACCCAAGCACATGGCCTTCTTCATGTCTGCCTTTTCTCTCACCGTTTCAACTGGCTTTGCTCTGTATTGATCACTGAGCTCTTTTACGACAGCTCTGACTCTGTTATAAATCCACAAACATCTGCAATGCATTCCAGATGTGCCTTGCTCCTCCCCAGAAATTCACAAACAAAAATTCCAGATGTATCTCTTTCCTCAAAAATTCACACTTTGCAATATGACTGACGATCAAAAACCCTGTGCCTTTATATTGACAAAACTGTTCCCCATACCCATTCGTTCTATCGAAACATATGAAATCTTCGGAAACAAAATTGGAGGGGAATCATTTTCGAATTGAAGTAGTAAATAAGATGGCACAGCAATGTGTGCATGTTTTCTTCCAATTCTTTCAGAATCTTAGATATACCCTAAATTTGATTGTACTTCACCCATCCTTTTCAAAAGTGCATATCCTTAGGGATGTTCTGTAGGAAAATTTGAAAATAATTGGAAGCCAGGGATGAGAACCAGTTCATTCTGGTATGATCATCTGGTGAAAAATTGCATGCATAACCAGATATACTGAATCTGAATTTACATCTCAACAGGATCCAACGTGTACATAAGATGAGGGCAAGTAGATAGGTAGCACAGATGATACCTGGCCATTAGGGAGACCCAAACAGCCTGACCCAAATGCTGAAACATCACTAACAGATGTTACAATCTGCCACCAGTCTTTTTCTTATTCTCTTCCTTTGATTGCTGCCTCTTAAAGATGATTTTAAAGTGTTACTGTTTACTGAATGTGCTGCTTAAAATAACACTTAAATAGCTGCCTTGTAAGCAGGATAGTTGTGCATTTCAACAGTCTGTTTAGGGTAGGGTCTATTCTATGTTTGCTGTGTTGCAAGTGTGATTTTGAGAAATTATCATTATTATGGGATTTTAAAGAGGCTATTTGAAGGCAAAATCAATGAACTCTTCCCTAAATTCTTATAATTGATAATAATCTTGGCTTTGAACTCTCAAAACTCTTGTATACAATTATAGTCTCATCAAGTTTGCCCTTTCTTTTCAGATCATGAAGCAATGTGTATATTATACCAGGCTTCCAATATGGAGAGCTACGTGTTGTATTATTTCTGAAAAGAGTTATATATTTACCTGCAAGATTCATTAATTTAGCAAATAATTATTTGAATGACTGGTATTTGCTATGGGATACTTTGGGCAACAGTTAGTAATCAATTCAGAGCTTAACCGTCATGAACCTTATAAACTACACTACAATATATTCAAGGTCTTCACTTAAAGAATGAATTTTTGTTGTATTGGCATAGTGCACCAGAAGGATAAGAAATTATGGATGGTTGAAATATTTCCAGACAAAATGTCCCAAATAAGCTGCTGAGGTGGTAAGCTATTTCTGCCATACTGCCCCTGCACTTTCTACATTAATTAAGCAGATAGCTTGTTTGAAGTTGGTTTGTTTGCTTTCCAAAGGTAATCTTACATCTAGAGATAAGAGAGTGTATAATATTCAGGAATTGTATACCAAAAACAATTACAACAAAACCACCAAACCTGCTGCCATCAAATAGATACAGAATCAGAGTGAGCATAGAAGTGCGAATAGATCTTCCCCACAGGGTTTCTTCAGACTGCAAATCTTTAGAGAAACAGGTTGTCACATCTTCCTTCCAGGGAATGACTTGTGGGTCGAACCAAACTGCTGAGCTTTTATTTAGAAACTAAGTGCTTTGAACACCATGCCACCAAGAAAGCTCCAAACCTACCACCGTCAAGTGGATTCTGACTCATAGCGACTCTACAGGACAAGGGAGACCTGCACAAGAGTAGAAACCAACCCCTCCAAATTAGCATAGATGTTGTATATTTAAATTGGATAATTCCTTCACTCTTAATGTGTGCATTCATTCATTTAGAAGTCCATATTCCATTGAAAATATATTACTCAGGTGATGCCATAAGGCTTGTATCAGAAAAAATGGGTATGACAATCAGTTGAGGTGTATATTTAAGAGGATAATCCATCTGGCATCATGATCCATAGGTATGATAATTGCATGTGAACTCATACTTCTATTTTATCTCTGTTTGACTTCTCCTGTTCATATACTCTTCTGCTTAATAGGATAAAGCTAGAAAAATAAAGAGACTCTATTAAGGAAAAAATTATTTAACATTTTTTATAGGTGATATCATTTGAGACTTTATCTCTAAAAGCAACTCATTTCAAATGAATTGTATTTCAGTTGCTTTATAGTTGTCCAGAATCCATGGGTGGTACAATTGGATATATGCTTGACTTCTAATAAAAAAATCATAAATGTAAGACCTTCCTCAGGCATCTTGAGAGAATGGTAATCTGCTTTCAGAAGTTCACAGGCTAAGAAGGCCTGTGGGCGAGCTACACTCTCCATACATGTGCTTGCTGTGAGTTGCAGTCAACTCTATGGCGACAACTTTGTTTTGGTTTGGTTGAGTTGTTCAAGAGTTCATTTGTGGTTCAGCCATATAATACCTGCATTCTATGTAGATGATCTGGGTTCAAATTCTGGCCAATATGCCTTATGAACAACAAAAACTTATCCCTCAAGGGTGGCTTTCATTTGATATGATGCTCAACAAATTTCAGTGATGATTTGACACTGAGATAGTCTAGGAAGAGATGCCTTGGGATGTATTTTAAAAAATCAGCTAATTAAAACCCTATAGATCACAACAGTCCAAGCTGCATTTTATTGTGTCAGTGATATAGCATAAGGCAGCATTTCTTTCCCTTGTTTATAGGGTTTGGTTTTTCATATACCAACGGCAGCGTGTTTTGGGTAGGTCCTATGAAGTCAGTGTCAACTATATGTATGAAAGAATGAAACACTACTAAGTCCTGCGCTATTCTCACAATCGTTTGTTTGTTTTCAAAACTCCTAGGCACCTTTGCCTAGCCATGTTAACAAAGGAAATTAACCCTCACACAATGTCTCTGAGTTCGATATTAAGTGCTAGTGTGATTGGTGTGTCATCAAATGATCAACAGAACAAAACATTAAGTAAATCTCTGGGAATGAAACCTCCAAGCAGTAATTATGATTTCAAAAAGAATTAATCATTTATTTTGATATATAGTTATAGAAAAACTCTAGGTTAACAAAGTGTTTAGACATGTGTTCTATGGGAGGGTATGTACAAGATTTTTTTCCTTTGAAATTATCAGGAAATGTTCTTCCAGGTACTCTGTTTGATATATTTTCATATTGTAATTTGTGGGTGTATTTTAAGCTTTACACTAACAATTCTAATAGTATTTGGAATCTTTAAATCCTACATCCTCCAACATCAGGGGTTCTCAACCTGTGGGTCACAACCCCTTAGGGGGTCGAACGACCCTTTCACAGAGGTTGCCTAAAACCATTGGAAAACATATTTCTGATGGTCTTAGGAACCAAGACACCGCTCCTTGATCCGTCTCCAGGCAGGTCCGTTCACAGCAGATACACTCACATAAGAGTACCCGGTATGATGACATCATCACGCCAATCTCATCATATATACCCCGTCCAAACACAGGTGTATATGACAGGGTTGGTGCCATAATGTACTTATGAGAACCAGTCACACATGTGTAGAAAGCAGCTACTGGGTAGAGAGCAGCTGCTGTGTTGAAAGTAGTGACTGTTAAAAGCAGCTACTGTGTTGAGAGCAACAGTATTGGAGGTAAAATGACACTTCATGAATTATAATTACTGGGTCAATGTAAAATCATGTACTATAAAATCATGAACTACTGCAAAGAAAAATCTGTACCATGGGAACTGGATGCTGATTGGTCTTTTTATATCCAGCTGTGGTTCACTTTAATACTGCCCCCTTGAGATAGTAACAGGTATGTAAAAAACTACAACACAGGATGGTAAATCATAGGAGACTTTAATGAACTGTATGGACTGAACTATGACATGTATCATCTTTTGTATTATTAAAGCTATTGTTATATATTATTTTCAGTAGCAAACCATCCCATGATGATGGATCCTGTATAGAAGAAAGTTAAGAAAAGAAAATATAGTGAGGGCTTTTTACAGTATGGTTTTACCTCAATAATTACAGCAGGAATTGAGAAACCTCAATGTGTTATTTGTTGTGAAGTGCTATCAGCTGAATCTATGAAGCCAAATAAACTAAAATGCCATTTTGATAGCAAGCATCTGAGCTTTGCCAGCAATGATACCAACTATTTTAGAAGCAAAGCTGATGGACTCAAGAAAGCCAGGCTTGATCCTGGTGGCAAGTATCACAAACAAAACGTAGCAGCCATTGAAGCTTCATATTTGGTGACACAGAATTGCCCGAGCTCTGAAATTTCACACCATTGCTGAGGATTTACTGTTGCCAGCAGCCAAAGACATTGTTCGAGTTATGATCAGAGACAAATTTGTTACAAAATGGAGTGCAATTTCCTTATTTAACGACACTATGCACAGAAGAATAGATGACATGTCTGCTGATATTCTTGATCAAGTAATCCAGGAAATTAAATCTGCTCCATTTCCAATATTTAGCATCCAGCTTGATGAATCTACAGGTGTCGTAAACTGTTCACAGTTACTGGTTTACATGAGGTGCCGTATATTAAAGATGGCGACTTTAAAGATGAGTTTCTTTTTTGCAAACATCTTGATATGACAACTACTGCACGTGGTGTATTTGACACAGCTGGTTAATTTCTGAAAAAGCATAAGATCTCTTGGGAAAAGGTGTTTGCCTAATGGTGCTCCAGCTATGCTAGGATGTTGATCTGGATTTCAACATTTGGTACTGAAGGAGTCATCAAAAGTCATTAGAACTCACTGTGTGTTTCATTGACAAGTATTAGCCATGAAGATGCTGCCACAAGCGTTACAATAAGTCCTGAAAAGCATCATAAATTCTGTCAATTTTGTAAAGATGAGCACTTTAAACAGTCAGTTGTTTTCACAACTGTGCAACGAATTGGATGCCCCAAATAATGCCCTGCAACTTCACACTGAAGAAAGATGGTTGTTAGAGGAAAAGTTTTAAAATATGCTTTTGAGCTTTGTGATGAACTCAAAACATTTTTTAATCAGAAAGCAAGACTGCAGTTCAAAGAACTTTTCAGAGATAAAAAAAAGTTGGATGAAAATAAAATGTATATGTTGCCTACCTTATGTGCTTTCTTTGAAGAACATGACATTGAACCAGACAAAAGGATTATGATGATAATTTCTGTGAAAGAACACTTGCACAAGCTTGCAGACGTAATGTCATCGTATTTTCCAAATCTACCTGACTTCCCATTTGCACTTGCCAGAAGCCCAATCACAGTCAAAGTGGAAGATGTTCCTGAGACAGCACAAGAGCAGGTCATTGAACTTACTAATAGCAATGCAGCGAGAACTGATTACTCTACAATGCCAGTTACAAAATTCTGAATCAAGTGTTTGCAAATATATCCTGTTCTATCTGAGATTGTGTTGTACCTTCTTCCATTTCCAACAACATATTTTTTGCAACAGGGATTTCCAACTTGTTGGTTACCAAGTCTAAGTATAGAAATAGACTTGTTGTGGAAGATGATCTTCATTGTGCTCTTGCAAGGACTGCCTCAAGAATTTCTGATCAGGTGAGAAAGAAGTTATCTCAACCTGACATTGGCTTTCTATGCATACTGTCGCAAAAAGTAACAATGTAGTTTACTGTTGTTATATTAAGACCCATGCTACACCAGGCATTAAGACAAAATTTCATTTATTTGTGATTAGAAATAAATGTTTTACAATATATAAATATGTATTGTTTTGTGATTAATCACTGTGCTTTAATTGTGTTCAATTTGTAACAATGAAAATACATCCTGCATGTCAGAAATTTACATGATGATTCATAACAGTAGTAAAATTACAGTTATGAAGTAGGAACAGAAATAATTTTATGGTTGGGGGTCACCACAACATGAGGAACTATATTAATGGGTCATAGCATTAGGAAGGCTGAGAACTACCACAGTCCTACATCCTATTTCTACCATGCATTCATAATAAGGTTCATGGAACTAGGCGACTGGACAACTATTATAGTAACTACTTCTTGCTGCTAGTAATTCTCCATTCCTTTCCAATATATATATATTCTTATGTATATATGAATGTTAGGCATATAAATAGGTAGATAAAAGTCATTATGTATAGAATCTGAAAATGAATTTTAAAATGAAAACAAAGTAGAAATAAAATATAAACTGTAGTCTGTAGGGCATAATGCTACCACTTCTTTTTTATGGCCAAAAATAATAATAAAATGGAAGTATAGACTAAACCTCTTCTTGCAGTATATTTAGGAAGAAATAACAAATCACAAAGTTCAGAGTTTACTTTTGGCTCAGAGATCTCCCCCACCCTGCCCAGAGTAGTTCTTGTAGCATACTTAAATCTCATGACTTATGGAGGAGAAAAGGAGTAAACAAATATGCTCTATTTGGAGAGGATATGTTGTTATTGCTGTTTCTAGATGACAAAATGTTTGTCCCCAGTTCATGGTGACCCCACACACAATATTATTAGACCATTGTGATCCACATTGTCAGGAGAATCCATCCCTGGAGAAGGACATCATGCTTGGTAAAGTAGAGGGACAGCAGAAGAGAGGAAGGTCCTGGAGGAGATGAAATGACACTGATACTGCAGCAATGGGCGCAAGCAGAGAAACAGTAATAAGGCCGGCCCCTGGTCAGGCCACCTTCTATTATATTGTGCAGAGAGAGGGTGCTGTAAGTCAGAACTGCCGTAAGGGCACCCAGCAACAGCGATCGATAGGCTGTTCGCTGGCTGATATTTAGAAGTAGATTACCAGGCCTTTCTTCCTTGGGGAAAATAACTCAAAAACACCAAACTCACAGTCATCTAGTTGATGCCAACTCAGAGCAACCCTATAGGACAGAGTAGAACCCCTCCTGTGAGTTTCTGAGACTGTGACTCTTCATGGGAGTAGACAGCCTAGTCTTTATGCCTCAGAACAACTGGGGATTTTGAACTCTGGACCTTGTTGTTAGCAGCCCAATGTGCAAGCACTAAGCTACCAGGGCCTTTCAGGGAAGATACAGAGAGCACTAAATACCAGGAGCTTCAAAAAATATTTGGAAACATTCTGTTTCTGTTTAGTTCCATTATTGTATAAACTTTTTGAAGTCCCCTCATATGTGTGACCCTGTGCAACCCTGATATTTGTATTATACTTTATTCTAGCCCTTGTAAAACTGAATTCATTGTGGTGATGGTGGTGGCTGGAGATTTTCAGGATCCGGTTTTTACCTGATTTATTTTTACTTTGTAGATTTCTTTATTTTCAGAATTTGTTGCAAGTATTCTTATGCACATAATCTTGGATAGCAGACTTATGACGTATTATAACCCAGCAACCTGTGTGTGGTTAAATATTTTTGAGGAAACATAGTTGGTGTAGGCATAGGGGTGCAAGTATGTAAATCAGAAAATGTCATGTAATGTTTAGCTCAGCCTTTAGTGATGAGGAAATTCAATTTAGTGTGTGATGTAAGTCTTCGAAAAACTGATCATATTCAACTGACTTACTAATACTTATAATCTGGATTCCTATCACCAGAGTAAGGATATTTGGTTTGGAAAACACTTGCTAGCTAATCTACTCATAGTCATGAATAAATAACTGCCTCACTTGTATATAGCATTCACTTTGTGCTATTCAGTGGTGTGTGATAAACTGCTACCTACCAGGTTGGTAGTTCCAAAGCACCAGCCACTCCATGGGAGAAAGATAAGGCTTTCTACTCTCATTAAGAGTAACACACTGTCTAATAGGGTTCCTGTGAGTCAGAATCAGCTTGAGGCAGGGAGTGTGTACTCTGATAGGAATACTGTGCAAAGCCTTATGATAAGGAATCATGCCCAAGGCAATTTTTGAGAACGTGGAAGGGAAAAGATAACTGATAGACCATCAAGGAGTCCTGGGGAAGGTTGTAAGAGAAAAGAGTGCATGGATTGAATATTGAAATAACAGTTGATGTTATCCAGGTAATGACACATTTCAGTCAACAGCACTGGCATGGGATTAAATTATGGAAAATTTTCCAGATATGGAATATCTTGGAAAGCATGGGAAGCTACAGATGCTCTTGGATTTAGTATAGATGATATGATTATTTTGAGAGTAAAACTATCTTTCTAGGCTTGAATTTTTAATTTAGTTTAGTCTGAGCAAGATCAATAATAAAGACCCAAACACGCCCATCGTTTAGTCATTTGCATATTTGTTCTCATTTAATCATTAAAGCTACCATAAAATAGCACAAATATGGAAACAGCAACATAAATTCCCATTATTTAAAGAATGGATAAACAAACTATGATCTGTACACACAATGAGATACTACTCAGTGTGAAAGAGTACTGATGGATCTGTGAAACATCTTGTCACCTGGATGAACCAGGAGGGCAACATGTGGGGGGTGAAGTTAGTCAAGAAGCAAAGGATGAGGATTGTGTAAGGCAGCTCTTATAAAATGTTGACAGATAGTGTTCTCACTGAAAGAAAGGTTGTTTGGAATTTATCAAGAGTGAGAGACAAAAGGAGAGTGAATTACTGGTTAGAGGGTAGATAAAGAGGAAGGTAATAAAAATACATAATACAAACTAATCTTTGAGATAGCAACCAGTAGCACCTTTTCAATAATCAGTGGGGGGGACCCCCAGGTGGTGCAAACCGATAACGCAGATACTAACCAAAAGATTGGAGGTTCAGGTCCACACAGTCTTTTAAGAAAGGCCTAGCGATATATTTCCAGAGAAGCCACTGAGAAGCCTCTTCTGACACCTGCCGAGTCACGCCCAGGTGGATCGTCTTGACAGCAGCTAGTTTAAGGATGAAGTGACAGGAGCTCAAAGAAGTGAGTGAGTCCCTGTGTCAGTGAAGGCAGTGCTACTGAAGATGGGGCTGGAGGCCAGGGGAGATTGGCTCCCACCGCTACTGTCCACTTTCACATCTTGCAACCCTGCTGCCCTCAGATTCTTCTGTAAAGTGTCCTGCGGGACCCTAGTACCTGCTGCTAGGTTAATTGCCCTTAATTAGGTTGCATCCCTTATTGGAGAATGAGAGGCATCAGGAGTCCTCTCTGCGTCTCTGAAGAACAATGGCATCTCCTCCTTAGCACCGGACAATTACCACTGCCATCTTCCTTCCTGCCTTCCTCTGTGGCCTCTGCTCATCCAGACTTCAAAGAGGTTGAGCAAGACATAGGCTACTCCGGCATTTCACTTAACTGCCCACAGGAGAACACAGGGGAGGGAAGGTTAGAAAGGTACGGCAGAAATAGTGGGATTCAAAGAGGTACAGTCTCAGCCCAAGGACTGCCTCAAAGGGAAAGAAGAACTACGCCGTGAACCTGGCACGCTCTCAGTGTGCATGTGTGTATTTGAAGCTGAAGCGTAGGGCTGGCAATGTGTCATAATGTACTTATTATCATAGCCCTGCCTTTCCATAACTGATTCATTCTACAATGAAGCATGTAATACCTTAGAATTCAATACATTGGAGCTGAAAATATAGTATCTCTTAGAAATGAAGTATTCACTGTTTTCTTAGAGTTTTAGTTACGCAAGAATCCTAGTCCTTGTATAATGAAAAGAAGACAATTGTAGACTACATTGTGATAAGCAGGAAAAAAATAAAATAAAAGTATTCCTGCTGTCATAAAAATTTACACTTCAATTATGAAAGGATGAGGAGCTCACAATAAACTATATAGATCATAGACATAGTGTAATAGAATGTCAAGTTCCCACCCTGGGATCCACCTCAGCCAATATATGGACGCACAACATACCGTATTGTGCTGCTTGCAGTCACACAATCAAGAAGGTAAATTATTTGATTAGTAAAGGGTTTTAAATGGGATTTTTATATTATAATAATCTTGTATATTTTATGAAGTAACAGTTACATAAAGTTTTAAGACAAAATACATTATTTCAACCCCTTGGGCTCTCAAAAATCCAAACAATAACCAAAAAACCCTCACTCCAAATCATAGTGACCCAAAGGAAAGAGTAGAACCGTGCATCTGGATGTCCAAGCAAACGTCTCTTTGCGGGAGCAGAAGTCTTCTCGTTCTGCCATAGAGCACCTGGTGGTTTAGACTTCAGACTCAGTGGTCCTGTACGTCACCATGTCTCCTCAATTGGGTGCAAGGACATGGATAATCCCCCTTTCTCTGCCATATGGACGCTGGAGTGTGATTGCTTGATAAGCAATGATGAAGATATGGCCTAGAATTAGGAAAACCTAGTTCTGAACCATCACTTTGCCAAGAATAGTGGGGTGGCTAGTTTCAGGGTAAGAGTAGGCACTGTCTTCTAGTCACACTGTCAATTCTCTGGTACTCAGCTTAGCCCTTCCCATATATCACTTCCTTAATAAATATTTGTGGGGAAATTGGGGCAAGTGATTAACAATCCCAAGGGCTTCATACTATTATAACAAATAGCTTTGTGACTCCAGGTGATCTCTAAGGTACTAGACTCTCTCTATCACTGCCATTGAGTTGATTCCAACTCATAGAAACCCCATAGAACAAGGTGGGACTGGCCCCTGTGGGTTTCCAAGGCTATGAATGTGTGGGGACAGAAAGCTTCATATTTCTCCCTTGGTCTGGCTGGTGGGTTCAAATTGGTGACCTTGTGATTAGCCAGCCCAATGCATAAATCACTCTGCCATCAGAGCTCCAAGTTCTGGGACAGGGAGGGGTGGAAAACAATCCTAGTAACATAGCAACAAGAGCATCTATATCTCTGGTTGGTTCCATTAGAAAATCATTCCCGTAGCTCTTGATAAGATTAGGAGAATGTTTTCTCTAAACAGGGAATAAAATTTAATAGAAAATAAGCCCAGTGAATCTAATCATTCCCAGGGTATCAGAGTTGTTATAATGTTGGACACTATTTATCAATGAATTGAATTTTTTTTAATATCTAAAAGCTCAAGTGGTTTTCCAACAGGTGTTGGACTAAGAATCCTATAGTGTATTATTGTTAAACTCTGGAATGTTCAAGTTATTTTGTGTTGAAATGATTGTCTTGTCCACTGATGAAACTAATGGAAGGTTTTAATAATTAAACAACAGGGGAATTGCAAAGAGATTGTTTGAGGTTTTAAGCAGGGGCAAATGAATCAATATGGCAAAACATGGTTGAGAGGCAAGTTTTTTTATATTGAAGGAAATTGGTCAAGTAAAGTGTGGACTTGTATCATTTACAAAGGTTTCTTTTGTCATGAACTCTGTCAAAGAGAAACTTTGATGTGAGAATACAACCATTTTAGAGTCCATAATAAATATGACTCTAATTTCTAGAAGCAGGTTGGCTTAAACATTTCAGACATATTTTCTTCTGGGGAGAACTTTAGCAAGTGGGGAGAATGAGTTTACTAAACTAAATTTGTTTTCTGCCTCTAGAAAGCAAAGGTGAGTATGCCCAAATTCATTTCCTCTCCTAATAAAATGATCGGAATCGTGGAATTACCATGCATAAATAACAACAAAAGGCTAAAATTATTGAGTATGTTGAACTAATCGTGATTAGAAAGTACATAAGCTTTGCAGCTTATTAACCACGTGACTGTTTTCTAAGGCTCAGTTCTCTCATCTGTCAAATGGAGAGAATAAGTCACAGAAAATTAGTGTTTATGACAGCGCCGGGCATAGCAACTTTACATCAAAGGGCTAATAAAGCACAAGGTTGCTGATTCTGACTAGAGTTCACCTTCTTCTTCAGGAATATAATCTTAGTTTTGCAGGTTCCATATGGAGATAAAAGGATCCCTGGTGGCACAGTGGCGGTACACTCTGATACCATAGGTCAGCAGTTCCAAACCACCACTCTGTGGGAGACACGATGTGGCAATCCGCCCTTGTGAAGGTTTCAGTCTAGGAGACCATATGGGGACAGTTCTCTGTCCTCCACTGGTAGGTAGAATCAACTTGAAAGCACAAACAATGACAGACATGTGAGAGAACAGGTTCGTGACAGTTATGTCCTCATCAATGTTGAGACGCTCTCAAGTGGAATCATCCCAGACTTTGTTTAGGGATTATAGATCCACTCACTAGGAAACCAGTTAATGCACCCAGAGTTGTTTGACAGAAGCTTTAATAAATCAGAGCAATGTTGTTTTTTTCTTTGATCAAACTTAAACTTATGGTTTAGAAAGGCCACAGCTCTTCATAGGGAAAGTCAGTGCTTTGGGGGTATGGAAAAGCTAGTCTTGTTATTTTAAAACAGAGTGCCAAGGGTGGGAAGGCCAAATGTGGTGCACTAGAGAATCAGTTAAAATGTTTTTTCTATAACATGTTTTTTTTGTAAGAAATTTTAGAAGCTTTGGTTGTATCACCACCCACCCCAGGCTTTCTCTACAGTAGAGCCATTTTTATAAATCACACATATTATTTTCCATTTTTCACTTTAATTGTGCAAAGGATACAGCTGTTCTTCAACTTCTGTGAGTTATGACGCTATGTGTGCTGCTTTCTTACTCCCAGGTTTTATTTTGCAAGAAGTCTTCTTGACCCAGACCCCTGTCTTTGCTGAAGATGAACCAGCCCTCCATTGTCAAATGTAGCTATCTTGAGGGAAGATTTGAAGAGCATGTCTCCATGAAGGATGGATTGCTCTTCCCTTGACAAAACTTAACCATTGATTCATCTGCTCTAAAATCAGAGTAGTGGGTTCAATCTTCTGTCCTAAATGTATCCACTGAGTAGTTTGAACACTGAATTTTCAGAAGAGAGTCAGAAAGTTCAGCTTGTCTTTTGTTTTGTCCTTAAAAAAGAAAAGTCATCCTCAGTGCAGAGCTTTCTTTCCTCCCTGGGTAAAGGACGTGACGACTGTGGACATTTTGCAAAGGATCCCGATCGTAGGTAGGAAGGAGGCACTGAAAAGCTGTAGGGAAAATACATTGGAGATGATATTCAGTCTTATCCGCATATGTATTTGGAGACTTTTCAGACTTTCCAAAGTCGATTGTGGAATAAAGCTAGTCTACAGGAAAATGGGAAGAAGACAGACAGAATAATGACCCTTTTCAATAGTTCAACGTGCTTTCAATGTTTTGGAAAACATCCTGTAAGTCGTCTTCCATGGGATTCTACAGGGTCCTTTTGTGACCAATGGTGACAGCATAGGTGTTTTTGTGAGGAAGAAGTACAGGCATGCATCTGAAAGTGTCTTTCTGCGGCACACAAGAGAACTGATAACACAGTTTGGTGCCTCTGATCAGGAGGAAACATGACAAGTCCAAGTTACAAACAACTGCTTTTAATATTCAGGGACACATCTAGCAGAATTCCATTGAAAATCATTGACTATTTCTCCCCCTTCATTAGTACTTTTCTCAAAGACTTTATTTCTCATTTTCATTCCTCAGCTATCCTATCAGTGTATTTGAAAATAAACCAACAGGCATGATTACCCTTATACAGCACAATATGCCATCTTTCTTGAGACTAGGGTAAAGACACACCCCTCCCTTTCTCTAATATTCTACTTTTGCCAGTGTAGTCCAAAGGCCTTTTAATAAGGTAGAGGGAGGGTGGGTGATGTCAGAGATGGATCCATTGGCTCCTGAAGTTCTGCCAAGTTCTGCGAGGAGCTGAGAGAAAGGCTTGCATTTGAGCAGACTGTTTCATTGGTCCTCTGAAGAAAACACTGTCCTGGCATCTGAACACCACCCAGCCATGTGCCTGTGAAAGGTGAGCTCCTTGAATTAGACTTACTTTCTACCCACATCTTTATATTTCTCGCAAAGCCCAGCACACTGCCTTCTTCATAGAAGATATTTGGGGGATAAAACAAGAAGATTAAATTATGGAAAACAATTTAAATGTAAAGAAAGCCTGAAATAATTTGACTCGGTACCTGATTTGCTCCATTTCCACTAGTTTCCTCAGAATAGCAGTGGAAACTGCTTTGATCAATTCTCTGAAGAAGCAGTATGATTTATGATGAAGAAAAAGAATCTTGTTTCTATAATATACCTAGTTGCTGTAGATTACTTCTAACTCACAGCATCCCATATGTATGAGTGGAATTATGCTCCAGAGAGTTTTCAGTGGCTTGTTCTTTGGGAAAGATATGGTCCAAACTTTCTTCAAAGGTGCCTTGAGTGAAATCAAACCTGTTTCAATCTTTCGTTTAGCAGCCATGCGTGTGAACTGCATCATTCAGGAATTCCAGAGCTGTAATATCTGGGCTCAATTCTAGTCACTAGTTCCTAACTAGTTCCTAACTAGTTAGTGTGGCTTTGAGGGCCTTTCTTAACCACTTGGTGACTAATTTTCATCTGAAAATTGGGTCATAATACTACCAACCTTATGAGTCCAATCATAAGGATTAAGACCAAATCAAACTCACTGCCATTGCATCGATGCCAACACACAGTGATCCTATAAGACAGAATAGAACTGCCTCCCTGAGTTTCCAAGACTGTAATACTCACAGGAGTAGAAAGCCTCATATTCCTCCTGCAGAGCAGCTTGGGGTTTCAAACCGCTGACCTTATGGTTAGCAGCTCCCCTCATTGGTTGTAAAGAAAAGATGCTTAAAATTGACTGTATACATTTTTTTAAATGACAAGTACAGGGGGATTCTTAGAAATAATTTTTCCAGGGAAGGATCCAAACAAAACTAACACAGTACCATTGAGTCAATTCTAACTCATAGTTACCCCCAAAGGCAGATTACAACTGTCCCTGTGGGCTTCTCAGGCACCATTCTTTATGGAAGTAGAAAACTGTATCCTTCTACAGAGGCTGGCTGATTTGAACTGCAGTGGTTAGCAGGTCCACATGTAACTCACTGTGCCACCAGGTCTCCTCCCAGGCAGAGATACAACTTAAATAATCTGTTTTTCAAAAAGTTACAATTATGAAATGTAGCCACTACCTACATTGCCAATAATGGGACTTCTGGCTGTGCAAAAAAGGACTGCATTCTATATTCTGGATTTCTGAAGTTCAATGGTCAACCTCACTAATTTTAAGACATGAAAATACTATAATAAAACAAAATAACTACAGTTTTGTAATTGTTTAGAGGAATCGAATGGGTGTTATTCTTTTAATCAGAAGTGACTTGGCTCCACCACATGTCAGGGACTGTGCTAGGTGTCTTTCACATTTTCATTTGTTCAGTAATAGAATATGATGCATCTGAAACTCCCTAAACACCAAGCGCTTCTCTAAGTGGCATCAGTAAGACATCATAATGGACAGCACCGAGAGAATCATGCAACTCAATAACAGCCACATCTAAAATATGATCATTACGGAGGTTTTAATGTGCCTATTGGCAGCTGCACTGAAACTGCAAGTCCCAGGTTGGCTTTATGTCACCTGAGAACATGGCCTTTGGTCTGTGGTTTCCTGTTCCTCATTAAATGTGACAAACATCAATTAAGAAGCATCAGCCTTTGGTTTAACTTGTGAGTAATGGGGAAAATATTGTGGCTTATCTGAGTCTAAACAGTGCAATTTGTTAGATTTATCATGTTGTTGAATGGCTAAAGGTTACCTAGGCTCAGCAGCATCCTTGTCGGGCTGTGGCTGAATGACTTTACATTCCATTTGCCTTACCTCAACCTTCTCGCTGTGGCCTTGTCAAACTGAAGTGGAATGCCATGAAAAATTAGGTGTCTAAGGTATTAACCTCCATTGTTAGTGGTAGTCTGGAGGAATAATGATGGATTTTCACACATGTATGTATGAATGTGTGAAAATTCCCTGGTGTACCATGGTTTTCAATAATCGTTTGTATGATGTATTGTTCCTTGAGGCAGCTTAACCTCAGCATCACCAGAAGTATTTTATTACTGTGCTAGAATCTCTTCTGCCCTATTAAAAGGCTTCAGCTCTGGCTTAGGGGAAAGGAAGACTAAGAATCAGAAAGACTGGATTTGAATTGAAATTTTATAATTTGCTGGCTTTATAAACTGACCCAAGACATTGAACATGCCCTCATTCCCTCAATTTCGTAATCTCTAAAATGAAAGTGATAATAATACCTACCTCACCATGAAGAAATTGCAGGCAGTGTATGTTCAACATTCTATATGATATCTGAGGCATACTAAAGATTAAATTAAAAGTAGTCAAATTAAAATCTGAACATGGATTGATCTCATGGAAACAGAGATGCCAAAGCAAAATCTCTTCAGCAGCCATCAATTAGTGGCTTACTATGCAAAATGTAAATCCTAATATTATTATTATTGTTTTTTGCAAAATAAAGCTAAAAGATAAACCTATTGTACAGTCCTCAAACTCAGTGCTTTTGTGCAGAAGAACAAGGGTTTTGGGGCTGTTTAGATTCATCAAAATCCCTTAACTAATTATCATTATCATGAAAAAGAAGTCTTGGAGAATCCAATATTAGCAGCACACCAAAATGATGCTGTGTAAATAATTCCATTTCAGAATCTACCAACATTACTGTGAGAAGATATGTGACATTATGTTAACATTTGGAAGTATGTCTTGGATGGCTAACTACATGGTTAAGAGTTCAAAACTGCCAGTGGATTCACTGGAGAAATGGAAAAGCTATTTGCTCTCATAAAGATTTACAGACCCAGAACCCCTATATAGGGCCACTGTGAGTGAAAATCAACTTGAAAACAACCTTTTGTTCTGCTTGAAACTGTAGAACAGAGACCTACTGGCACTAGGGGTTTGCACATTGGACCATTAATCACAAAGCCAGGATAGAGACCCACCAGCAGCTCTACTGGGAAAAGATGAGGTTACTTGCCGTTCTCAAGATTTACAGACTAGAATCAACTCAATGGCTACTGGGTTTTGTTTTTGATATTCTTGGAAAAGGAGCCTTCTGGGTACAGTGGTTAATTGCTTAGCTGCTAATTAAAACGTTGGCCACTTTATCCTGCTGGCATCTCCATGAGAGAAAGAGATGGCGGTGTATTTACATTAAGATTATAGTGGTGAGGACCTTATGGGACAGTTCTACTCTGCACTGTAGCTTGACCATGAGTCAGAGTGCACTGCATGGCAACAGATCTGATTTATTATTGGATGTACTCATTATTGGATGCAATGCCTGCTCTTCTCTGAGCCAAGAGATTGGAGTAAAAAGTTGGAAACATTGGCACAGATGAGACTATTAGCTCACCTAAAGATTTACAGATAGGTAAGAATTAGGAATGAAGACATGGACTAAGTAAAATAAGAAAGGAAGAAATGGTAGTCTGGATGGAGACTGGGTGGGTAAGCATGAGCTCAGGTGACCTTTTGAAAATTGTGTTCTTAGTGTGGTCTGCCTGATTTAAGTTAGGGCCTTAAAGAGAGTGAGTAAGGTGAAATGTTCTTCATGGAAGGGACATTCATAAACGTCCTTAGCCCATCACCTGCAAGAAGAAGGTAAATGAAATCTTTACCTGGGATTTCTTTGCACCTACTTGGGTTCATGATTCCCATGGCAACAAATGGGAAGCATTTGTTTACAAATCTTAAAACGATTTTTCAGGTAAGCAACAAGTATAAATAATGTAAACATGGAAATGCAGGCTGAAAATCAAGGTTAATGAGCGTGTGCCCTTTCCTAGATGGAATAGGCTCAATTAAATGATACAACGAATTCCCCAATCTTGCCACACTTTGAAAAGTTGTATGAATACATTTAATCATACATGTTTTTACCTGAGTAATGAACTTTAACTTTCTAAATCAATCAGTTTGTTGGTTGGAGGGGCCAAGTGTGAGAATCTAACCACATTACAAAAAGAAGGATCTTTTGTTTTTGTTTTTCTAGAATGTATTCATTATAGTATGAGCATGCAATGAGGTGAGTGTAGATTCTATAGAAAATAGTCTCCTATTATGTAATCAATGGTGAAGAACATTCATATTAGAGCTTAGATAAAATGTATAAATTCCAATCTGCTTCTGGTTGCAGTATTCACAGGTCCTTTTACCCCCGTGTGAGAGTATTGTGCTGAAAGCTTGCTAGCGACTTTTAGAAGCTGCCTTAATACAGTCTTCCATTGAGCTTTCTTATATGGATGTCTGAGAATAGTGAAAGGAACCCGACTGACTAAAAGTATGCATTCTGCTGCCAAAAGAGCTTACCTCATTTTCAGGTCCAAACTTATGCACAGGGACAAATGGCTTCATTATAACCTGAAAGCAGGCAGGGTCAGGCAAAGAGGCGAACTTGTGCTGAGGACAAGTAGTGCTGGTTCTTCTCTTTGCTTTTTAATCAGAGGAAATGGAATGTTAAGTCCCAAAAATAAATCTATAGGAAATGGAAAAGGGCTCCCTTTCAGAATATAGTTTATTAATGCTGAGGGCTAATTTCAAAATAATTAGCTGTGAGGGCTCTAAGTGTATACAGTGACTACATGTAGTGTGACTCTTTTCAAACTTAAACTTAATACAGAGGTAGCTCTGCTTCCTAGATTAGCCAAATATTTCAGAATAATTCATTTCCTTGAAACAACCATTAAGTTCATATTTGCAGGGACTGATGAGTTTTGTTTTATGAAGAACAGAGTCATATTCTCATAGCATAAATGATTACAAATCCCCTAATCAAGCTGACTGCCATCGGGTCGATGTCAACTCATACAGACCCAATAAGACAGGCCAGAAGTGCCCTGTGAGTGTCCAAGATGACAGCTGTTGAAGGGAGTAGACAGCCTTAGCTTTCTCCCTCAGAGCACCTGGTTATCTCCAATGGCGGACATTTCAGATCTCAGCCCAAAACGTAATCCATATGCCACCTGGGCTTCTGCATACATTATTAGGTAATTTTAAATAGTTATTTTTATGTAAGCATAAATATGCCAAACCATTTAAACAACTAAATATGTAATTAATAGTCAGCTGTACTATTTGGTAGTTTCCTGCATTTCATATCTGGTTCTATTCTTTATAAAATATGTGTGGATTTAACTTTTTTCTTTTTCATTTAAGCACTGATTTGCAAATTAGCAATCCATTTGGCCTATATTATTATGCACCAAGATACCATAAATGTCATGTCCTTCATGTACTGAGGGAATCCAATTTGCAGAATATGACATATATTTTAAGCAGATTTTTAATCTTTTGTAGAACTAGGTTTCTTTTCAACTCTAGCTTTTGGAATATGTAAGGTTATTAATTCATCTCAACTATTTCAGCATTCAGAGTGTTTGACTAGAATCCTAACTCCTGTGCCTGTCTTCTTACAGGGTATTGCCTGGTACTGCTTTATTGAAAAGTGCTCATTTTATTTCATGATCTCCAAACTATTTTTTTAACTTTAACACTCGTCAATTCATGATTCAACAGTAAAGCAACTGCTTAGTGCAATCCAATCTTCTTATTTCTCTAACATATCCAGGATTGAAAGAACTATTCTTCCAGGCATTTGATACCATAATGACAGGTGCTTTTTCAAAGTGTGAGTTTATCTATACAAAAACATGCTCAAGATACAATTTTATATTCACATACAGGATAGTGAGAATTTTAAATTAGGATTGACTTGCTGCCTTTAATCAACACTGACATATCTGTGTAGGGGAGGGTGGTAGCAGAGGGAATCTAACTAGCCTAAGAGACCTCATTTTGAATGATGGGATTTGTAGGCATATATCACAATTATTTTTTTATCATTGCACACAACAATTCATTTTCCCTGATGATTAATTTAGGTTTAAATGATATCATATATGAAAGGCTTATTGATTTAACTTTGAATTCAAGTGTCCCCAGATTTTATGTATTATTAAGGAGAATTTGCCTTGAGATTGAGTGGCAGTTGTTTTCTTGACTATGATAATCTTTTAGGAGTAGTTGTTAGCTCTACTTTCATCTAAGAAGCTGATGTGTCTCATAATAATAATTAAATTACAGTAAAAATAATATAAGGCAAAGAACTATTTGGCTGGGTTTTGGAGACATTACTATTATTATTGGCCCAATACACCAACTTCTTTGGTGTTATGTTCCACAGTTGATAAACAATTTATTGGGAATGGGAATGTTCCGTTTTAAAGGAATTTGTACAGCATAGCTCAGGAGAACAGATGAGTGACAGTATACTAGAGTATTCATGTGAAATGGGTTTTATGGCAAAATCCTTCTGCCAAGTGCCAACTTCTTTGGCTTACTAACAGTAACCCTGGAAAAATTCCCACTAATCCTTAGCAAAGTTGGAAATTCAAGATATCTCCATAAACCAGACATTACAGATGTATAAGTTCTAATTCCCTTGGTGGGGAGAATATATATATCCATCATAAGAGTGAAAGTTCCTAAATGATCACACACCCCCTACTATCATGATCCGAATTCTACCTTGCAAGTCTGGCTAGACCAGAGGATGTACACTGGTACAGATAGGAACTGGAAACACAGGGAATCCAGGGCAGATGATCCCTTCATGACCAGTGGTGTGAGTGGAGATACTGGGAGGGTGGAGGGAGAGTGGTTTGGAAAGAGGGAACCGATTACAAGGATCTATATGTGACCTCCTCCTTCGGGGACGGACAACAGAAAAGTGGGTGAAGGGAGACGTTGGACAGGGCAGGATATGACAAAAAAAACAATTTATAAATTATCAAGGGTTCATGAGGGAGTGGGGACCGGGGAGGGAGGGGAAAAATGAGGACCTGGTGCCGGGGGCAAATATTTTGAGAATGACGAGTTGTACAAATGTGCTTTACACAATTGATGTATGTATGGATTGTGATAAGAGTTGTATGAGCCCCTAATAAAATGATTTTTTTAAAAAGAGTGAAAGTTCCACTTGTTTTTTATTGAAGGTATATGTTGAACTAACCTCTACTAGAAAACAATCTTTCCTCTATGGCACTTTCTTATGTTGCTTATGTCCAGACTTGTGAGTATCTACTTGGCAAAGACAACACTCATTAGCCACTTTCCCTTCATTACAGCCATCATGCTTCTTGCTAAGGAGAATATAATGGGGCATCCTTTAAGAGCCCATTAATATCTATCCTTAATTGGCAGAGTGGCACAGAATTATGTTTATCACAAGACATGCCCTCCTAGGAGCAGAGTGCTGCTTTCACATGGTGTTGCTCTGGGTAAGGCCTGTGTCAGACATGGTGTGACCTCCATTGCTGCCATATACCACACCCACCATTGTCATTATGTGTCAGTTTTGTACACTGACTTTAAGGATCATTAGTGTCGATCGTTAATTTTGAATTCATGGATAGAAAAATGAGATGGTATTAGCTCAGGATGAACCACCCAGTAACAAAATTGGATTTTAATAAAATGTGTAGCTTTTCATATAAGCTGTCTCAACATAACAGCTGTACTGCTTTAGGTTGAAGTATATTATCCATATAACACTACAAATTAGTCTCCTTGGGTATCCTAAAATTTACTTCTTTAAAGAATAGAAAATACTCATTTTAGGCACATATATGCATAAAACAAGTGCATATTAGCAGTTCTCCAGAAAGAGAATAAATTTGGAGTGTGCTCCGAGCAATCATGATAGTGAAATATGATACTCTCTGAGCTCTCTTTTCAGATTGCAAGTCTAATTCTCTGGTAGGAGCAAGTGCAATGCTGGAATCCCTGATCATAATATAGATTCTGGATTGACTGTTCCCTATTATATACTAGTCTTCATACATGGGTTGTTTAAATTGAATCAAATTAAGGTGGTATATTCTGAATTGTGCTGCTACAAGCCAAATCTGACAGAAATATATCATATACAGAAATCATACTTTCTATCACACATTACATTGTTCATTCGAATTGCAATTAAGGAAAATTTATTTGCTTTTGTCTTAACAGTTTTTATCATAGTAAACGTGTTTCCCATTGGTGAATACATTCATGTAGGTTTTCCCTACTTAATATGTGCATACTTTAGTTATGGAAATAGTTGGTTTACTTTCACATGAAATCAAATCTAATGCTGTCTTTCTGAGATTTTCAGTAGGTACAATTCAGTGGAGACCTTTCCTTCCTCGCCTTCCTTGCAACTTCCTTCCTGGCTCCTTCCCACCTTTCTTTCCACTCCTGTGCCTCCAGTTATCTTTTTCCTTGATTTTTGCCCCCATATCTTTTTGTACATTTAATTAAATGTTGAGAATAGTATGGGTCTTATTTTTGCAACAATTGTTTTTTTCTCATACTTAATAGAAATAATTGTCCAGTTCTAAAATGAATTTGACAAGCCCAAGGATAGGTAAAATACAAACCAGTGAGAATGTAGAATAATTGGAAGCTTTAACTTAGGTGAGTAAGATAGATTATGATGAGGAGATAGTTAAACTCAATATAATTATATGCCTTTATTTTTTTATACAATGTGAGTTGGTAATACATTTTGAATAGATTTTTGAGCTTTTCTATATAAACTATCTTATCATACTCAAAAGGGAATCAACTTGGAAGCTTTGAATTCATGTTTGTGAGGTTTTTGTGTGAATTATAAAACAAAGGTATTCCTATGGAGTACATAAACTAAAGATGATCCTACAAGAACAATGATTTCTACGTGTATGCTTAGATAGACACACAATATGAACATGTATGGTAAGGAGACTAGGATGATACACACATATTTAGAGGTCTGACAAAGGATATTTCTACACGTATATTTACCCATGCTGCAAATATCAAGCTATATGTTGGGCAGTTTGAAACCACCACCCACCCGAGGGAGAGATATGCTGCTCTCTACTACTTCCATTGAGAATTATAATTTTGGAAACCCACAGGGACAGTTCTATCCAGTCCTTTGGGTCATTATTGGTCCAATATGACTTGATGGTGCTGAGTTTTGAGGTGCTGAAAATGAGTATATTTATGAATATAGTAGAACACATGGAGTTATGAAATCTTCTTAGCAGTGACCAAGTACCTTGCCGGAATGAGTTTCTGTGCATGAGGGGCTTAGCACCATAATCTTGCAGGTTAACAAAGTCAATTGGCAATGCTCTTTGTACTATTTTGGTGAACAGTAACTGGGGTCCTAAAAGTCCAAAAAGCTGTGTCTACCTAAGGTGCAACAATTGTTTTCTCCCCTGTCAGGAACAAGAAGGGCAGAGGAATTCAAATATGCGTGCAAGAAAACAATTGGTGCAAAGGACTAATGAATGGGTCATGAGAACCAGCCTCAACAACCCTGACACTAGTACTGGATGCTACTTGGCTACCACTCCTGACTACTCTGAAGGTAGCACATAAAACAGCGGTTCTCAACCTGTGGGTCATGACCCACTCATTGTCAAATGAGTTTCATAGAGGTTGTCCGATTCATAACAGTAGCAAAATTACAGTTATAAAGTAGCAACAAAAATAATTTTATTGTTGGGGGGTCACCACAACATGAGGAACTGTATTAAAGGGTCACAGCATTAGGAAGGTTGAGAACCACTGACATAAAAGATCCTTCACGGAGAGGAAGAAAAATGTCTTACAAAACTCAGAATATACAAAAGACCAGGTCTTTTGGTTGGATAGAGATTGGTGGAATCTCAGAGAATATGTCCCTTGGTTACCATTCAGGTCTGGGATTCAATTTACCACCACCACCACCACTCCCATGCCCTCACATCTATCAATTACCTTCTCTGCCTCCTCCTTCAATCTTCTGTTCCCACTTACCACTCTCCCACTCTCCTTTGGGGAGACACCTAAAATGAAATTTCTCTTTGGTATGTTGTTAAATTTATTTTCATTAATCAATGATGTTGCTAAGTATTTAACGCTATCTTTTCCTTCATTTTCTCCCATTGGACTTAATAGGTGTGTGTGTGTGTGTGTGTGTGTGTGTGTGTGTGTGTGTGTCGAAACTGATTTCCTCAGAAACAAAGAGCATGTTTTTATTGATAATATGCTACCAGATTGATCCTTAGAAAAGGAGAAACTGTTATTTTCTTTCCATTATTTTGAGGGAGGAATAATGGCATTTAAAAATAGTATCATATTAATTTCTTCCATATTAAGATTACCTATTAAAAGTGAGATTGTTTAACCAACACTATTGGAGTTTCCTCAGTATTTAATGCTCCTCAAAAATATATGTGTTAAGCACTGTTTTAAGTTTTTTCTAGTGAAAAGTGAAATCAGCCCTTACAAATAATTAAATAGGTCTTATTGTTATTTTCAGTCTGCGGGCCCAAACAAATCCAAATAGGTACAGAAAGGTAAGTATCTTGCGTAAAGACACTTAGCGAGAAAGTGGTTGTTGTAGAATAGGAAACTTAGGCGTCTCTTTCTACAAAGTGAACATTCAAAATTAATTAGCAATAAATAACAATTATATATTAATTATAGTCAATTGATGATTTGTAACCATTAGGTTCTTTTGACCTTTCTGGAATTTTTTTTACTTAGTACTGATAGAAATTATATGGAACAGAAAGCAAATATCGATTAACAGGCTTTATTTTGAAAACGTGCTCTGCGGATTTCTTCCAGACTAGAAAGGGGAGCAAAGCAGCCGAGTGGAGTGGTATCAGAGTAGTAGGATATGCGAGTAGCCAGAGCAGGCACGGGTGCAAGAGCAAGGGCAAGAGAGCACAAGAGTAAAATAAGAGACAAGAGAGCAAAACAAAGAAACCGTGTGCTAATATACCCTTGGGGGCTGTGGTTAATAATTAGGTTTTGGGGAGCACGATGGATCTTCCTGGTTGGCAAGTTTGCGGCATACAGGAGGTCTTTGGTGCACGCGGGCAGATGTGGAGGTGGAAAGAATCATGGGAAGAAGTTTAAAATGGTCAGGTGACATTTTAAGCTAAGCCGGAGTCATGTTACTGCCTTTTGAAAATAGGGAATGGGGTTGAAGGGCTCATCTTCTGTAACTGCTTCCTGCTGGACCAGGACGACGAATAACCTACGGCTGTTCTGTCTCAGCATGGTCTGGTGGGGTAGTACCGTAGGTGTTGGAACCCAGTCATATACACCTTCATGTAGGTATCTTTGGTGAAGGCACACATATGTTCCTGCGGGGGAAAAAAACAAAAACTGAAAACAGCGAAACAGGTAGGGCCCAAAGCACAGAAATACACATATTGAATTGAGGGGTCTGAGGTAGTTAGTTTATTGTGCCAACCTGGCTGATGAACACATGTGGGGTTACTTGAAGGTCAGAGGAATAAATGGCTTGGTGAGCCTCCCCTTTCTAGTTCTCCAGTCTCTTGCTTTCTGATGGTCAGAGCAGAGTGCAGCTGTCTTAGCCAGTTCCCTGCTTCAGCTTGCAAGGCTCATTTCCTGCCAGACATCCCTTAGACCACATGGACCTACCCCGATGCAGCCCTGGGTGCTGGACCAGCCATGTGGAGACCCCTGCCAGTGCTGAAATGCTTACACACTCACTGATTCAGCTTTCCTCCTACAGTCAGTATCATTGCATGTGTTTTGTGAGATGGAGGAGGACTTTGTTGATTGGTGGCTTGGACTTGAGGGCTTGGGCGGCACTGGGTTGGGATGTTTTCTTGATGTGCACTTAACCTTTATATAGAACTCTCTCTTATACATGATTTTCTGTGGATTTGTTTCTCTAAAGTACCCAGACTAACACATTATGGTACCTTGGGAGTGGGGGACTGGAGAAACAAGTCGATGTCTGTTTGACCTCTCCCTCGTGGTAGTTTTTCCTCTTTGTTGAGCCAGAGGTCAGATAAAGCCACACTGTTTACTCGGTTGTTTTCTCGGAAAATATGGGAAGTATGAAAATAGAAACTTTGTAAGTCCACTTGCTTTCAGCTATTAAAATTTGATATTTAGATGGGTTTAGGCCATACCTGCAAAGAAAACTTTGAAAAGATGTGCCCCACCCAGTGCTTTTGAGTACTCAGGAACCAATGGTCTTTGTCAGAAGCTGGAGAAAATCTGGAACCATGAAGAAAAGTCCTCTCTGGGACTGAATGTTAAAAGGAGCCTGTGAGCAGGCTGAGATGCTTACAAGGTGACCACCTGGATCTACTCGTTGAGTGGAAGTGGGAGAAATGCAGCAATAAAGAGATGGATTGAGTTTGGCCTCTGACACCTGTGGACGGACTTGGTTTACAGGAAAAAGAGAAGATGAGAGCGGGCTGACTGGTCTAAAGTTCATGACCTAGCACGAGGGGGCTAGGCTTGTTGAGTATTGGTGAGAGCCCATGGTCTAAAGCAGGGGTCCTCAAACTTTTTAAACACAGGGCCAGTTCACTGTCCCTCAGACCCATTGGAGGGCCAGACTATAGTTTAAAAAAAAACTATGAACGAATTCCTATGCACACTGCACATATCTTATTTTGAAGTAAAAAAAACAGTGCAAAAACACTAGGGGGGTTGGATAAATGTCCTTGGCGGGCCGCATGTGGCCTGCTGGCTATAGTTTGAGGACTCGTGGTCTAAAGGAAGGCAACCAATGGGCACCCTATGGAGGCTGTGAGGCAGCCCACATTGAGTTGACCAGAACCCGACCAGATGAAGAGATGATTTGATCTCCTAGCCACTGAACAGTTTGTTGCAACTCAGCCACTTTTTCTTTAGTTCATTATCTATCTTGGCCTGCATGGTCCATAGTTGGTGTGCATCTAGTTGCCACTTTTGTGCAAAATGTTCAGTTTTTATAGATTCCTGCAATGCTGCCCCTGCAACAGCTATGCGTCCAATGATGGCTGCAATGTTCATACCTGCAAATTGATGAGGTCTTTTTAATATCACCTACATTATCTGCAACACTAAGGAAGTCTCTAGACTCTTTTCCCACCTGTGGTTCATCTGCAACAGGACCCACACTCCCAGCTGGCTCTTTACGATGAGGACACTGTCTTTAAAGAGCTTTATAAGCAGAGTATGGTTAGAGAAGTATATAATCTACAATTAGAGCCTGTGGCAGTGAGCATAGCCACATCTATTATGTTTCCCACAGTTAATACATAGGGCATCTTTACATAGGAAACTATACCACGTATGGTTTTTATGGTAAGTGTGTACAGAACAAATTCTATATATCCTATTGAAGGTATGGTAATAATAGGTGTTTTTTATAATTACAACGGTTCGGGTCCTTTCTTAGCTTTTAACAACCAAGGGTAAGGAGGTGCAAGGCCTCCTTCAAGCAACGCCATTAATTGTGACCTAGTGGCAACAGTACTATCAGAGATTCATGCCATTTGCAATTATGACATAGTCAAATGATGTAGAATCAGATTATTCTGAGCAATTTGTTAGAAATTTTGCATGAGGACCCCGTCAATGATTGTGTCAGAATCACGTCTTAATACTTTTCCATTGGGCCCTTGACTTGGGTCATTTGGGTCTAATGGCTTTGAAATGCTAGTAACTCATGATTTTACAGATTTTCACATCTCCTATCCCCTCCATTGTAGTGGAGATCTCATATTCTGTAAATGAATTTCCTATTGTCATGTAGAAATCATGATCAGTGTGGTTAAACAAAAGCCAGCTATTCTAAGCTTGTGGTTTAATAGATAGAAAGCTAGGGCTGGCATGCACACATAAAGGTAGTACCTCAAACCTAGGGTAAAATAGAATCTTTTGCCCTTTTCCTCGGGTGCATGGCTGTGCCATCTCCCCAAGGGCCTGGAGTGCACGCAGAATTGTTTTCAAATATGACAGGACCAGTTTGAATCTACTCTATAATTTTCAGTAAGCACGGATGAGGAGCATAGGCCTAATAAGCATAATTAGCACATACCTCAGTGGTGACAGATATAACTATAATCATTGCTAGAAATATACTTTTAAGGGTCATCAGTCTTTCCGTGCTTGCTGGTATCACCTGTGGTCTGTGCTTTATCAGTTTTAACTGCATTGTAGGTTTCAGGCCCTCTAATTGTCAGCGAGCCATGGGATATCAAGGAACATTAGGGTATGTTCCTTTAATCTGATGTAAACAAGCAGGTGATGCCTAGTAACTGAAGGTTGGGTAACATCTCAAACACATGGGTTAACTAAAGCAGGTGGTAAAAGAAGAGAATCAGTGGGGGGTGTTTGGATATTGGATTTAATTTGTGGGGAGCTGAAGGCAGGAAGAGTGTCTTGTGAGGTTTGTAAGAGAAGCAATAGTATTGGAGTCCATGAGACTTCTGGTAAATGCAAAGTTACCACTGTTTTGAAGTTAGTAAGAATATCTTTGCCCAAGAGGGGAGTGGGACATTTGGGAATGACTATAAACTGGTGTGAGAATTTTATATTTTAAAGACTGCATAAAAGTGGTTATGATGGCTTGTGAGACTATAGCTGAGACTCCGACAGTAGTGGTGGGTTCTAAAGAAGTTGTCATGAATGTTCAGGTAGTGTTGAATAAGTGGCCCTGGTGGCTAAACAAGGGAAATAAGTAGGCTTACTGGAGACGATGATTGTTACCCTGGGCTTGAGATGGGTGATCTCTGTGGGGCCCTTCAATCCTGGGCATCATCAGTCCTCCATCACCAATCCTAACAGCCCTGACAACAAGGTGTCTTGGACAGCCTGCTCGGGAGATATTATGGAAGAGACTATTCTTCCTACCTTCTCTCAGAAAGGGCCGTCAACTCTCCAGTGTCCTTTCTCTGGAATGTGGACAAGACTTTGATGGAGGATGAGGCTGGGACATTTGCATGCCCATTGTCCTGTCTTGAAACACTTAAAGCTGGGTCCAGGTGGCTTACCTGTCTTAGGCCCAGTGTTAATTGGTTTGGATTTACTCAATAGTCCTGAAGGCAATTAGCTAGCACCTGCTATTTAGCATTGTCTCTTTGCAGTTTGTCTAATTTTTCCTGTACTTCTATTATTGAAAACCTTGAAGGCCACATTGAGAAGGTCTCTTTGTGAAGTCTTTGGACCATATTCCAACCTTTTAAGTTTTCTCTATATCAAGAGCTGGCTATGAATAAAGCAAAGCAGTGCCAGCTGGTATTGAAGGGTCAACTGTTTTATTTAAGGAGAGCTTCAGAGAGGCGAGATAGGGTAAACTTTTCATTTGGATTTTGAAGGGTTTCTCTAATTTTATCATAATTGGCTGCCTTATTAGCCCATTTTTTGGTAAGCCTTCAATAAAATGAATAATCATGTCATCTCAGAAAGTTCGGTCCTAATGACCGAGCTGATAATTCCAGTTAGGGTCTTATCAGGGAACTACATCGGAGCCCACTGGTTTATCTGGTTCTGGGTGAGAACTTCGTCACCTCCCTGCTGAGCCACTATCCAGACCCTCTCTCTGTCTTTGGGTGCCAGAGTAGTTGTGAGAATTATAAGAATATCATGCCAGGTAAGATCATATGACTGAATGCGATATTTAAACTCCTTAGTGTGATATCCAGATCAGGGGAATAACATCCCAGACATTTCTAGAGAACAGATAAATCAGAAGGAGAGAAAGGGATATGTACTTTAACCTATGCTTCAGTCCCTGGCCACCTCACAGAGCAAGAGGAGCCATGCAGGGTTTGAAGGAGAAATTTCTGAATACTAAGAAGTGGCTTTTGGCCTGGGAACAGCTGACCACAAATGGGTAAGAGGCAGAAATAAATGTGGCATAGGAGAGGTCTCAGCACAGAAGATGTTGGAGATGGGAGGAGAGATGATGACGAAGATTCAGTGCAAGGGGACTATGAGGGAAATGGCTGATCAGAAAACTATGAGTCAGAAGAGGGAAGAGACAGAGAGGTAGGAGAGATTAGATTATGGAGTGTTGGCTCCAAGACGGTAGGAGGAGCCAGAGGAATTGGGGACATGGCAGGAAGAGGTTTATAAGCAGGAGGAGAGAAGGATGGAACAGATGAAGGTGGGACAGAAACTACAGACATAATTGGAGGTGGAGGAGTGTGATTGGAAGGGTCAAAGGCCAATTCATTGTCTGGGAGCTAGAGTTTTTCCTGAATGAGCAGGAGTTGAGTGGTGGGGCAGTTTTGGCATAGGTGGGGATGAGAATGAAGAAGAAAGACAGTCTGCAGAGATGGAATTTCCAAATATCTGCTGTCATGCTGTCAGAAATCATAAAGATCTCAGAGGATTTTAAATTTGAGAGTGCCATCTCTTGCCCATCTTTAGTTATTGTCCAATTTGTACTGAGGCCAGATTTTGTTGCATAACAATATCAGAATTTCTTGCTCAATAATTTCTTTGAGACCCAGCAGTTTAAGGTTTGCAACTAGATAACTCTGAGGCAAATATTAAGGTGGTTTAGACTGGGATCATCCCATAGTAAGGGATTGAGTGAGACTTGAGCTCCCAAGAAATTAAACAGATTTAGAGAGTGTCCTTGAAAATCCTGTGAAATTTCAAATCCTGAAAGGAAATAGTGGGATAGAAAAAAAGGAAATAGTGGGGTAGCAAAAAAGGCAATAGTGGGGTAGCATTCTTACTGAATGCCCCCCAGCCCCAGCCCCTAGGGGCCAAGAGAGTTGTATGGCTCAGTGCTAAGATTTCGAGATGAGGATTTTAAAGGCTGTAGAAAGACAACAGAAAACACAAGAGAGGGAGCTCAAATACATTTATCCAGACTTTCCCTGGTGTATGATTGCAGGGCTCATAGCAGCATATGTAGAGGATCCCTTTAAGATGCTCTTTCCATGAGGTCCAGAAAGGTCATGGCCAGGAACTTGATGGGTTTAATTGAGTGCCTGTGCCCTCTTCTCAGGTTTCGGCACCTATATGATAGAAATTATATACTGGAATGGAAATTGAGTATCCTTTAAAAGGCTTTATTTGGAAAACGAGCCCTGTGGATTTCTTCCAGACTAGAAAGGAGTGCAAAGAAACATTGGAGGGGTATCAGATTAGCAGGATAAGAGTAGCCAAAAACCAGAACAAGCAAGAGAATACTAGCAAGGGCAAGAGAGACAAGATCAAAACAAATAAACTATGTGCTAACATATCCTCTGGGGCTGTGGTTAATAACTAGGGGTTTTTTTTAGGGGAGGGCACTGCCTCTCCTTGATTGGCAAGTTTGAATGTGGCTGGGGTGGTGGTGGTGGTGGTAGTGCTGGTGAAGTAAACTCAGATACACAGAGGAGGTCTTTGGTACACGCAGGAAGACATGGGGGTGGAATGAATCATGGGAAGGAGAAGCTCAAAATGGCCAGGTGCCATTCTAAGTTCAGCTGGACCCACTAGTTCCCATATACCCTCGTTTATAAGCCAAGTTTTCCAGCACATTTTTAATACAGTTTTTGTGGTAAAATTAGGTGCCTCAGCTGATATTCGGGTCGGCTTATACTCGAGTATATATAGTACCTTGGTCCCTGCATGGGAACATATCACATGGAGGGCTTTCCCTGAGCTTTCCTGTTTGGAAAAATTGCTTCTGGAAAGTAAATTATATTTATTTGGCAATCATGAATAAGTTTTTCTAGCTCCTGATTACACATCATATAATAATTATGAGTTAAATGTTCTACTCATATTGTCAAACAGTGTCATAATACTCAGGTGATAATACCCAGTTGAAAAACACAAGACCTCTCTGTTAATCATAAAAAATGCATAATTTATATATTTTGAAATATGAATTCTATTTCAGAGACTGTATTATCTGACATCTTTTCCTTTTTTTCTGGTCAAGCCATCTGATTTCAGTGATATTGGAGCTGTGCTGGGAAGCTGGTGGCAGTCGGGCTACTTTCTTATAGCTGAGCTGGATCTAGAAACTAATTATGTGATTCTCTTTATTTCTAGAGTTGATCTTCACTATTACAGCTGCCATCCTTCTTCCTTCTAATTCTCATGCCTTCTAAAGCTTTTGCTTTTTCAATCTCATGACCAGGTACTTGCTAGATAATCAGTTCTTACTGATTATTCAGTTTGTACTAATAATCAGTACTTACTGATATCATTGCATACTTTCTGGCATCTCTTAATTTCTGGTTTATAATATGGTTTTTCACATTCCTGTTTCATCAGTGAGCTGACTTAGCACAGCCTTTGCCCCTTTGGCTCACGTGGTCTATTTTCTCAGCATTGGTCTAAGTATTTTCCCACTACTGTATTTGGACTCTGCTGTGACATAAGTGAGAAACTTTACAGTTTGCTCTGTGCAAAACATATTACTACCATAGTGGCTATAAGAGCCCTGGTGGCACAGTGGTAAAGCACTTGACTGATAACAGAAGGTTGGCAGTTTGAACCTAACAGCTTTTCTACAGAAGAACATTTGGAATCTGTTTCCATAAAGATTTAGAGCTTTGGAACCCCTTACGGGGCAGTTTCACTCTGTCTTATTGTATCACTATGAGTCAGAATTCACTTAATGCCAATAGATTATCATGGTTTGTAAAATCTCCTTAAATGATCTATAAATGTAGTTTTCCACATGGGATCATACATTTCCAGAATCTTATGACAAGGGCTTTGGAAATTAAATTGTTTTACATCTCTGATGAGTTTTTGGTTTTTGATCAAATAGTTACTTATGTGTAAAAAAATGAGTTTGTTTTTTTAATTTTGTGAAATGAGCTATCTTATAATAGCATTATACTTATTTTCCAACAAATTCTAGGTACTACATTTTGAAAGATTTCATATATTATGAACTATGTAACAAAAAATTCTGCTACATTTTAAAATTCATCGTGAGAACTTATTTCAAAGTATGTCATGCTGATGAAATCATCTAGCTCTTGAAAATATGACTTTTTCCTCTTGTTATGTAGTCTGATACAAATCTAATCTTCTGAAAACAAGATGATTTATATTTCTTATGCTTTAGATAAATATCATAAAATGACAGCTATTTTATTACTTTTGCACTTTGATTGGCTCACATGTTTTAAACTAGGGAAAATTTACAGTTTACCTTGTATGTGAATATAACTTATTGAAATATAAAGTTTTCAGATTTTAAAGCAAAGCACTGCCAGTGATTTACTTAGAGTCCTGGCTGTACAGTTGTTAAATGCCCAGCTGTCAAGCAGTTGGTTGGAATCCATCAAGTGCTTGTAGCAGAAAGATGTGTCAGCCTGCTTCTGTTAAGAGCACAGCCCTGGGAATCCTATGGAAGTCCTTTCTCCTTTGTTATGTGTGGTTACTGCAAGGCCGAATTTACTCCAGGGTACAAGGACTGCGAAGTGCAGGAAGGGGCTAAGGTAGAAGAAACTAGACAGAAGACATCACATTAGCATTGAGCATCTCTGTCTTCCACTGCATTCTTCTTGGTAAAATAAATAATCATCTCTTTGATCTTTGATCTCATGCAGCTGTTAAAGTCTGTACTTTTATAAAACTATTAAAATATCTCCAGCATGTTTTATATTATGCGACAGCACATAGACTAAAATGCCAATGCTTCAAATACCATGTTGGAGAGCACACAAACCACATGGAATCTTAAATTGCTCCCCATTGACATACACCTGGCTATAGAATACCTATGACTTTCATGACCCTATAATATTTATTCTCATAATTATATTATTTTTTTAAATATGTAGGTTTTTGGAATTTTCCATGTCACACACTTTTAAAAGAGAATAATTACTAGCATTAGCTAATGTTACATCTGTCCTGCTATTTTCTTTACTGATTCTGTTTCCTTTTTATCTCTTGCCATTATTTCATACTGTCGTAATTTATGTGTTTGTATCATTAGTACCCTAGTCTATCACCTGCTAATGGGTAAAAAAATAAGCATGCTACTCAGACTTTACAGTTTCATGTTAATGGATATTTGGACCCAAAACCCAAAATTATATATATATATATGTGTGTGTGTGTGTGTCTCATTTATATATATTTAATTTTATTTATATATTTTTATGATATGTATATATATATATACACATATATATGTCTCAGAAAGTACAGTAGAACGTCTAAGTCAGTCTCTCTGCTGACAAACAGGAGAATGCTTCACTTAGGCTGAAGCTTGGCCTGAAAGATATCAAATCCTTCCTGAGGCTGGATCTAGGCTAGTACTCAACGCCTGGAGGCATTTTAGGATATGAGATTTGGATGCAACAGTGCCTCTGAATTCGTTAGAGAGATCCAAAACCTGTAGATTCCACCATCTGTTGTGATCTTAACTTTTACTTTGATGTTCTTTGTGCTTCGTGTTGTTTTAATGTGACAACCTGCTCTAAGTCACACTTTAGGGAGATGATATTATGTGCTTCTGCTGTGACCAAACTGTATAAGGGACATAGAATTGACATCCAATTATCTTCATCTCCTCTACAGCCACTGGGATGTTGACAACAGTATTTATTGAGCAATCCCTAAAAAGAAGTAAACTTGGGAGACCAGATCCCCAAATTGTAAATGGAGTCTTTCTTTATTGTGGCAGAGAGCACTCCCTTTCTGAAAGTGACATGGTCAGGCCACTTTAAAAAAATTTCTGATATTCAGTTGAATGTGACTAAGATAGTTTCAAAATTCCACTTAGCAACATAGATGAAGGGGAAAAAGGAAAATTAAGAGGGTGCCCCCTTGTGTGTCTTTACTTTTCTCCCTTGTGCAGTCCAGGAAGTCTGATAGTTCTCAGGGTGTGAAATTTTTAGGCAAGGATGGAAATAGTGCTGGCTAAATATAAAACTTTGAAAATGACAAATTTCATATAAATCTTAAGGCCCCCAGGAGACATTGCAATTTTCCCATGCTATCATAACTTTTGTGCTCTTGAAATACTGGATATTATTTTGGTATCACCAGTTCAGTCATAATGAATTGGGATAATAATTTAAGAAATTTTAATGTAAAGGGTCTGAACTAAGTAAAATATGTGAAATCTTATATTGTGTATTTCAAATTATGAATGAACCATATAAATTAATTCCTAATTCTCATAATAAAAGCCCTACTTTATTTTGATATGTTTTGCTATTTTAAAAAGGAAGCAGCTCAAAATCTTAAGACTTAAATATTTGCTATAGACTACTCTTAGAGGCATGTGTCAGAAATCTTGAAATAGTAGACTTTAATAAATTCTTCCTAAAATCCTGAAATATTCCAGTATACCAAACTCCTCCTTAAGGGAATATACTGAGGTAATTATTTTTGAAGAGGTGAAAATATACTCTTAGATTTTTCAAATTGAAATACAAACAAAATATAATGTAAGTTATACTTGGTCAGAATATCAGTAATACTATGAGGAATGTTTTGTGTAGTTGTGTGCATGCATCATTCATTTTAAAGTTCTTTGGCAACTTTTTAAAATGCATCTTCAATATCAGCATGCCAGAATAAACTCAGAAGTCTAGCTCATGTTTGTTTTTATGTCCTGCCAAGAAAACTTGGAATCAGTTTTCTTTTTTTTTAATATAGTCTACAATTAGGAATATTGACTAAAGTTTAAAAGCAATTTTATATGCTTCTAGACTTGAGCAAAAACATCACTGACATTGCAACTATATCCCCCACCAAAATTTCATAATTATCTCAATATTACTATTGTTTAGGGTTACCTTCTTAAAGTTAGTTTTGCCTGGGAGAATGAAAATATCAAGCCTACTGTATATGAACACTGTGCTATAGTTAGGCTTTAGTTTTTGACATGTTTTATGTGTGAGCATGTGCATGTTCCTGGGTACATATTTGTATAGATTAATACTAGTCATTGCTTTTTATTACTCTAAGGGGTGTATGTAAAAATATTTAAATACTAGAATTTAATACCTTCTTCCTAGAGTCGCAAAGTAACCCGGCATGCCAAAATCATCCTTAAGAGGCTTTTAAGAGCTAATTATTTTCAGAGTTGAAAAACTAGAGTAGAAGAAACATTCATTGTAGCAACTAGATATGTCTTATCTGGAATGCCTAGATTTATAAAATCCAAAAGACATGAACCCTCTGGATCTCAGTTCTAAAAATGAGGTGATGTCTCAGAGTTGTTCATTATATATGCTATTTACATTTATATAGCATATAACAGCATGTTTATTATGTTAAACTGTTCATGGAAATAAATGAGATAATACATACACAGAGCAGTGTAATGAATGTTTCCAACTGACAAATATACCTTTGGTTTATAGAGTTATTTGGAGAAGTAGATTTTCATATCATAGAAATTTTAATGTTATATTTTGTTTATATATGTTATATATATGAATATTTTTTTTCTTATTTTTCTTAACCCTTATTCAAAAACATGGTAAAAGGCATCTCATAGATCTAATGCTACACATTAGAGGAAAACACCATTTAAAAGATAAATGAATTTGATGTAACTTACTGACACACAATGAAATAAAGCCTTAACATTTAGATCTAAGTTTTAATAGTCCAAATAAAGGGAGGAAAGAAGATTGATTAAATGATTCATGTGTCCATTAAATAAAAATACATGCTTTTTCGTTTTTGTTTCCCCTTGAAATACAAGTGCACCTTGTATTGAGGCCAGTAAGAAGTGTCCCCACTGGAATGAGGCTCTGAAAAACATCCCTGCCATAACCGTAGTTACCTGTTCCCAGGAACTCTTCCTGATACTCAGAAGTGTCTCAGAGTAGGCTGAAAGAATCACACCAAAGACTTAAATCCAGCATTATTAGGCACGGAGTGGGGAGGTACAGAATATACATTGCAGCTATGCAATGGTCTAACTTAAAGGCTAGATACAGCTTTTCAATTATTAGAAGAATTGTTGGACTATTTATGATCAGTGAACTCCCCATAAAGATTGTTTCTTTTGATGATTCTGTTAATGGGTATCTGGCAGAAAGGAGTTTGAGATGAAGTCCTCTATGTGTAAAATGTAATTTGCCTTGGGCTTCACAGCTTTTTGCTTAAATGCCTTTATCTTTTTAAGAGTCTTGCATCATTTTTTCTTAATTTTAAAAATACATGTATTTCTTTTGAATTACAAAAATCATATAGAATGCATTTAATTTATAAATTGATAAAACTATAATACAAATTGTACACAAGAGAGTAGAATATTCCAAGTGTTGTGCATGAATCTCTGAAAGTCTATCAGAAGCCACTGTGCTAAGCAAGGGTGTTTTGTGTGTGTGTGTGTGTGTGTGTGGTATGCATCTGAAGTATGAGTGGCTTTCATGTGAGCGAATTGTGCTACCATTTGCCATTAAGGATATTTTCTGTGAGGTTTTGGTAAAATTTTCTTATGTTAAAAATATTCAGCACCCCCCAAAAATATTCAGCCCTCATTTTGGAGAGACTTTTTAAAATTAAATTATATTTTGAATTCTGTGCTTTTTTCAGAATCTTTACTATAAAAATCATATTTTACCTGTTTTAATTTATCAATTATTCTGTTACTTTATTCAGTGAAGCCACTCCTGAATTTTGACATGTACACTATTTTTTATGACCTAGTTAATTTGATTGCCTACATCATGTATAATCCATCTTTGTTCGGAAGTGGCCTCTATTTGAGAGGTTCAGTTGGGTTTTCTATATTAGACAGCTATCAAAGATTACTAAACTCAAAACTCACTGTCATGGAGTTGCTTCCAATTCAAAGGGACACCACAGGACAGAGTAGAACTATTCTAATAGATTTCATAGCCTATAAATCTTTATGGGAGCAACAAACCTTGACCTTGTGGTTAACAGCCCAACACATAACCCTCTACACACCAGGGCTTTGTCAAAGAATACTCGTCTGTCTTAAATTGGAAACATAGCAAAGGCTGAGAATGGTAGTGAAATTCTCAGATAACACTTAAAGGTTTGTGCAATGATTTCTTATATTTAATGACATTTTCTTCATTATATTTGTATATTATTATTGTTGCTAGGTACTATGGAGTCAGTTCTGACTTATCACAACCCATGTACTACAGAAGGAAGCATTGCCCGGTCTTGTGTCGTGTTCGCACCTTCTGTTGTTTGAGCCCATGTCACAGCCACTGTGTCTTCCTCTCTTTCCCTGCCCTTCTGCCGTACCAGACATGGTGTCTTTTTCCAGAGTTTGGTCTTTCTGATAATATGTACAAAATAGGTGAGATGAAATCTCGTCATCTTTGCTTCTGAGAAGCTTTCTGCCTGTACATCTTCTGAGATAGATTTTTTGTTCTCTTGGTAATCCATGGTACTTTGCATATTCTTCACTATAACCATGATTCAAATGTATCGTAGTGAGTAAGAAACAAATAAAGGTTCTATGCTTTAGATTGGAAAGCAACTATAATATCTAAAATATAGTACTTATAATAGATGAGGTATGTTATAAAAATAAAAATCAATATCTTTTGACAGTTGAGTGTTCAATTGTATTGAGAGTCTGCATTTATGATTTCTGGTTTAAAATTTCTTATATAATCAGTTTGTTTTGTAAACTGTACACCAAATGAACCAGTCTCTAGGAACCCTCCATTTGGGTATATGTGGAACTGGCAAACCATCTTTTGGGTTTTAGGCTCTTATGGTGTGGTAGTTACATAATCTGGTGTCAATTTGAGAGGATTACAAGTGAAGGGGTGGAGTCTGCCCTGTCAATCATATCATAGCCAATGAGGCCTCTGTGTGGGCATGGCCTTCTCCTGAGAATTCTGGGAAATCTGATATTCCTTCTTGGAGGCAGGAAACACACTCTCGGCTCACTCCCTGGGAGACATTGCAGCTGATAAGACACATGGAACTACTCTAGTGTCCTGAGCCAGAGAAGCCAAGTAGAGACCCCAGCCAGCACTGAGATGCTTACAAGGCCACTGGATCCAAAGACTCTGTACCCACTGGCCTATGGTCATCCTGCATTCAGCTTCATTGCATGTGTTTCCTGAGTCTCAAGAAGATTGGTATCAGACATATGGGCTGATATCAGACTTAGGGTTTGGGCTGGACTGGTTGCGATGCGTTCTTAATGTACAATTACCCGTTATATAAAACTCCCTCTTACACACATGCAAGTGTCCATGAATTTGTTTCTTTAATATACCTGGACTAACGAACACATATGGCTTTACACAGAAGCCCTGCTAACATAGTGGGTTACCCATTGGGGTGCTAACCACCAGGTCATCAGTTTGAAACTACCAGCTGCTACTTAGGAGAAAGATGAGGCTTTCTATACCTGTGTAGTCTTTGAAAGCCACAAGAGTGGCTCTACCCTGCCCTGAGAGTCACTAAGAGCGTACATTTACTTGACAGCAGTCAGTTTGAGCTTGATGATATTATAAGTTGCATGATATACCCTGAGAGTTCATGGAAAACTGCAAGGTTAAGTATCAATAAATCTGAGTTTCTGCAACCAATCTGATTTCATGGTATTTCTGGACAACACATTCATAAACCTTTCTCTAGGATATTGTACTTAGAGACAATTATTTTTAAAAAACCCAAGCTTTCTTTAGATATGATTAAAAACTAGATGGTCCTAAAGTTCTGTGTATTGTTGATATCAGAAATCACCACGAGAAATATAAATTTACATGTACATGAGAATTGTATTTATTTTTTGCTTTTAGAAGGGATTCGTTTCAATTTTGTGCAAACAATTAAGTCTGAGTTTCTCAGAAATAGATTTCTGGATTGTGACTATCTTGCACAAATTATAAAGTGAATTCTGATTAAGAAGAACCTGGACCTAATTATTTTGACCAAGTTATGTGATATGTGGCTAGTATGTGTGTGTGTGTGTATTAGTATATATAAATATGATATCAGAATCTTATTCTGACCCTGAATTCTAGCACAATGATATCACAGATATCAGGAACTTAGATTAGCTTTACCCATTTCAAGGAAAGCAGGATAATTTAGAGTAATCAAAAATAGGCTGTTAACTTAAATAAATAAAAAGTCACTCCTTTTGGTTAAAGTTTTAGTATGATAATGTCAGAGTCTTCGGATAATATGATTAAACCACTCTTCCTCTTATTTAGATAAAAACCATCCATTTTCCCATTCCAACCACAGAAAGTTTCCTTCCTCAGTGAATTTCCTGGAATTCTTATACAATTTCACTGCAGCATAAAATTAAATGTGTAGGCCCTTCTCCTAGTTTAATTTTGTTATTTAATTTGTTTCATTTTTGTGAAAAGACATGTCAGGACTTTTCTCACATTCTAAGCAACTGTAACGACTTACACACTGAGCCTCAAGGTCAGCAGTTGGAAACCACCAGCTTCTCCATGGGAGAAAGAGGACTCTTCCCACATCTGTAAGGGTATATAGTCTCAGAATTGCATAGGGACAGTTTTACTCTGTCCTATAGGGTCACTATGAGGCAGAATTGATTCTGAGTTTTTGAGTTATTAGCTTGGAAAGAACCTTTAAGAACAAAAAAAAAGAATCTATAAAACAAAACAGAACACAAAACTCCTAAGCAAACTCACTGCCATTGAGTCAGTGCTGACTCAACGAGGCCCTACAGGGCAGATAGAACTGCCCCTGTGAGTTTCTGAGACGAAGTCTTTACGGGAGTCGAAAGCCCGTCTCTCTCCAGCAGAACGCCTGGTTAAGTTCCCAATTGCTGACCTTCTAGCTAGCAGCCTAATGTGTAGCCACTACACCCAGCAGGCCTACAAAATCATCTATAGATCAGAGTGAGATCCCAGCCCATAGCTTTGCATTGGTTCTGACCCAAATGGAAATGCTGCCACAGTGTTTCCAGGGCTGAAAATCTTTATGGAAGCAGACTGCCACTTTCTTCTGCAGAACGGTTGGTAGGTTTAAATCACTGACCAGGAATCCTGGAGCACAGTTTGCATAGAAGAAAAATTGAGCCCAAATAACCTTAACAGCTGTCAAAGTCAATGTAGTCTCAAGGCTCTGACCCTTTTAAAGAGAGTTGAAGAGCGTGACGTGCTTTTCATGAGCTCTGTAGTGATAATGCCTTGTAAACTTTTCAACTTGGATCCTGGATGTGATTTTTTGGGCCCATTTTATATGATGAGGCAGACAGAGTCTGCAAAAGCACGTGAGGACACTGTAGACTCAAACAAACACCATGGAGATGGACGAACACTGTGATGCTGGTGTTCCTTTTTTCTATACCGATGCACTGCAGCCGGTGAAGCCAGACCCGGCAGGGACTGCTCTGTGTTCGCCAGGTGCTTGCTTTGGAGAGGAGGCGGTCTTACTACTTTCCTCTCACTCTAGATTTGTGGAAACGCTATTTGAATTTTCCTCCTCTGACTGGGTTCAGCCTTACCCTGGATCAAACGTTCTCAAATTGTCTTGTAATGGAAAGCGCAAGGGAAATATCAGGAGTGTCATTTTTGTGGGAAGTGCATTGTGACTAGAGATCCTGGGAGGTAGAGTGGGCTGACCCACACATGTGAGCTTTGCCAGGCGGGAGCCTTTCTGGGAGCCAGTCTGCAGGTCTTTTCTTCCCCTGAGCAGAGGGTAGGTTCTAACAGCTGGCATTTTGATGAGCAGCTCAGCGCTTGGCTTGCTTCTTGTGCCACCGGGGCTCCTTCTTCTGAGCTACTTATTAGATAGTCGGCTTCTCATTTGAAAGAGATGAGTGTGTGTGTGTGTGTGTGTGTATGAGAGAGAGAGAGAGACAGAGAGACAGAGAGAGAGAATTTTATTTCAGTAGTGGTCATATTACTGGTAGAAAAACACACATCGACAGGTTAATGAAGACAAACTCACGTGTCTTGCTGTTGGTGATTGATAGGGCCTTCTAGTGATGTCCCTTACACTTGCGATGCCCCTGTCACTAGGTGGGCTGTTTTTGATCAGTTACTGGAAGTCATCCAGGCGTATTATGCATGAGAGCTAAAGCTTTTTAACTTATTACAGTTTTAAGAGTTACATTTGCTTAAGGAAAATTCCTACAACTCAAAATTGTTGTACTGCTCAAATACTGTAGTGGTTAAAGTCCTGTATAACCTTCCTCTACAGTGATTGATATCTGAGTTACCGCTGGTCTCAACTTATGACCAACTGCCTTTTCTACTCTATGAGCTGTCCCAATAAAAGAAAGACTTCCCTAAGTGGTACAATGATTAACACACAAGACTGCTAACCAAGTGTTTGGAGGTTGGAGTCTACCCAGAAGTTCCTCTGGAAAAATATCTGCTTAAAAAAAAAATTAGCTCTTGAAATCCTATGAATAGTTCTACTCAGATACAAATTTCATTACCATGGGTGGAATTGACTTCATAGAAACCGCTAAAAAAAAAAAAGCAATGTTTATAACAGCAAAATTAATAAAGAAATGTGATTTTATAAATGAAAGGTATGACTTAGATCACAGATTTGTTTCTTAATGTAACACTGTGGGCCCATATAATTACTTTATGATTATATTCCCATTGGTACTGGCAGTTCAATCCCTTTAACATCATGAATTCAACAGAACAGAACAATTCATAAACATGATTTTAAGTGTGATGTGTATATTTTCAAACGGTGTGTCCCAACTCATTGATGCTTAACTTAGGAAAATATAGCTCTTACTAGATTTTCTCTGCACCGTTAGAATTTTGTTCACACAGTAAGAATGTGGAGAAGACCTGCAGTGCTACGAAGGGAATTCCATGTGTAGTCTTTGGAACCCAGGCTCATCTGACAAGCTCTTCAGGTTCCCCACCCTGTCTCCTGCTCCACTGACTCCTTTCTTGAGTATGAAGGTGACTGTCTATTTTGAGTCCAAGGATGGAGCACCACTTCCAGCCCTGATAACCATACTTTACACTTTACCTTGGGGTTGACAGGGTGACAATGCAAACAGGAAATACACTCTTTATTTCACATGAGCCTTCAGATCCTTGTAGGAATACAGAGCAGATCTGGTTAGTAGAGAGCTGGTGGGCAGGGGCAAGGACAGACCTGGCAAGAATTGAAGAGATGCTTGCAGCTGTGGGTGGGCCGCAGCGTGTATAACCTGCCCGTATATAATTAGAGAGTGAACTGTTTTTCCATTGCAGCTGGGCAGAAATGCCTCACAGATGGTTAGTAGAAAACCAGCTATTTAATTTAACGTGGAAAACAAAAGCAGAAAGAAAGGAAAAGTCCTGGTAGCTGAGAAATCATTCTTTGTAAATTGGACCTAGTCATTGTTTTATCCCTGAAAGGCTCAAGATGCCAAACTGGCATTTGGGATTAGTTCAGAATGTAAAGTAGAAAGAAAGTACACCAGAGCAAGATGAAAAATGATGATAATTTTAGGAAGTACATTAAAAATCCAAAAGAGAGACAATAGAAGTTTCAGTTATAAATAAGAAATAAAATTAAATGATCATAAAAAATTCTGTCTTTAAATAGAATGCCAGTGGTCCAACTTTAATGATCTACAATGAAACTCCCCTTTCTGAAATCACATTTTTGCTCTTCTTATGCTGCTCTTTTTATCTTTTATTTGGTTTATATTTTTAGTGTCTACCCTCAATATATTGGTGAGCAAATTCCCTCTCTCTTGTTAACCATGTGTTGTACTTAAATGAAGTTTTTTGAAAGCTGCTGTTTAAACCTTAGTCCTCTGTTTGGACTTTTTTACTTGGTCATTTACTTTTTGGGACAAATGGGTATAAGGCATTCGCTTGGCTGAAGGAGAGGTGCAAAAATGTGTAAGAACTAGTTTGGTGCCTGCCTGGTCACCTATGACGTGTGTATTAAGGTCCAGCCTGTAAAGTGGTATCATGAAGCTGCAAAACTGCCAAAGCTTGACCTTCTCATTTTTCCTCCCAAATGATATTCCTATAGAAGTTTCTGGAGTTATGAGAGAAAATATTCAATGTATCATTTTCTTCATCTCATATTAAGATTTTTTGCAGGAAGATGTTTTATCATTGAAAACAGAATAACATTCAGAAATATCAGAAGCCTGAAATTGCACTGAATTTCCAACACAATGAGGGACTAGAGATATCTAATGCTAATTTTGGGTTCTAATTGGTGCCAGGCACTATTCTAAGCACTTTAATCGTTTTAATGTATTTAATCCTCATAAAAGGCTACCATAGGTACCATTGACTCCATTGTACAGTTAGGAAAATTAAGGCTGGAAAGTTGAAAATTCCCCCCTGAGGTTGCAGATCCTACTGTTTGAGCTGTGTCCTGAAGCAGGAATTCTGGCTCCAAAGCCAGCACCGTACATTTTTATAACATTGTACCTATCAAAGGAGAGTTTTATAGCATTTGAACTTCATAACAATATTGCCACCAGGCTAGTAAACAGATTTATTCTAATTATTACTTTTTAAGGGAAATCAAGATTAAGGGGGATAAGTTCATTGGCCAACAACACACAGTAAGAAAGTTGCAGAATCGAGGGGTTCTAAGACATTAGACCATTTCTCTTTTCTCTGCATCACACAAGCTCAGTTTGGGACTGCCCTTCACACTGCCATCCAGTGGATTCTGATGCATAGTGACCCTGGAGGGTAGAGAACTGCCTGAGGATTTCTGAAGCTGTAAATCTTTACAGGAGCCAAAAGTCTCATCAGGTGGGCTCAAATCAATGACTTAGTCCTTAGCAGCCCCATGTGAAATAACTGTGGTACCAGAACTCCTTAACATTGTCTTTAGATGTTTAGATCAAAGTCATTTTTTCAGTGTTAGGCTAGCATGATGACTTTTGTCTCTCAGCAACAAATCCATATACATATACTCATTTTGATGTGGGGGCTGGGACACTACAAAAGGCTTTTTGCCTTTGTTTACTGACCTCCCATTAGCTTTTGTGATGCCAATTACAGTTTATAGTGGTTTCCTGTGTGTCAGGGTGCACTGTGCTCCACAGGGCTTCTTTGTTTGTTTAAAAAAAAATCATTTTATTGGGGGTTCATCAACTCTTATCACAGTCCATACATGTGATACATGTATCAAGCGGATTTGTACATTTGTTGCCATCATCAAAAGATTTGCTTTCTACTTGAGTCCTTGGTATCAGCTCCTCATTTTCCCCACCCTGCTCACCCCCCTCCCTCATGAACCCTTGATAATTTATAAATTATTATTATTTTGTCATGTCTTACACTGTCCAACGTCTCCCTTCGCCCACTTTTCTGTTGTCTGTCCCCGAGGGAGGAGGTTATATGTAGATCCTTATACTGTAATCGGTTCCCTCTCTCTACCCTACTCTCCCTCCACCCTCCTGGTATTGCCACTCTCACCACTGGTCCTGAAGGGATCTTCTGTCCCGGATTCCCTGTGTTTCT
>NW_022103906.1:3186162-3226845 GCF_000313985.2 Echinops telfairi
TTTTATTGGGGGCTTGTATAATTCTAATCACAATCCATACATACATCTATTGTGTCAGGCACATTTGTACATTTGTTGCCATCATCATTCTCAAAGCATGTGCTTTCTACTTGAGTCCTTAATAGCAGTTCCTCATTCCCCCCCCACTCCCCCTTCCTTCATGAACCCTTGATAATTCATAAATTATTATTATTTTGTCATATCTTACACTGTCCAACGTCTCCCTTCGCCCACTTTTCTGTTGTCTGTCCCCCAGGGAGGAGGTTATATGTAGATCCTTGTAAGTGGTTCCCCCTTTCGACCCCACCCTCCCTCCACCCTCCTGGCCATCACCATTTTCAAAGCATTTTCTTTCTACTTGAGCCCTTGGTATCAGCTCCTCATTCTTTCCCCTCCCTCCCCCATGAACCCTTGATAATGTATAAATTACTATGATTTTGTCATGTATTACATTGTCCGACACTCCTTTCGCCCATTGTCAATGCTTTCTTCCAGGTGCCTCTGGGTGGACTGGGACCACTTAACTTTTTAGGCATCAGCCAGGAGGACTTCAGGTTTTGTCAATAATGGGTATTCAAGTGGACAGCAAAAGGGACAAGAGCATGTGATTGCCTGTTTGATTGCTGTTTCTGTAACTGTTGTCCCAGTAACATTTGTTCACCATACCAGCCTTTAACTTCTTGAAAAGCCTCGTAAACAACCATATTGCACCTGTCCAAGGTGCCAACACCACGCTGTGCGCCCTTGCACTGAGGCACCAGACCCACTTTGACTAGCCCCTTCTCTGAGCTTCTCGTTCAGATAACCCTAACCCCTTGCCTTTATGCCCCTACTCGACTATGAACTGACACCTGGCGTTTCGTCGCTATGCTCGTAGTGCGCTCATTTGATTTGTATGTTTGCTTTACAGCCTTCAAAACCTCCATAGACAATTCCCTGTTAGATTTTGGTACTTCCCAATGTTGAATAATTTTCTTGAAAGAACCCTAACATAGTACTTCATCTACAATAAGTGGTGGCTTTCAAGTTTTGTTTATCTTCCATTTGAAATGGTGGAAATATTTTCATATAATTTTGATTTCATTTAAGCAGTCTTTATTGATTAGTTTCAGATTTTGCTATGTGTTAGGGATGAAAGCTGACTGAAATGTGGTCACATCCATTAATAAAGTCATTATCTATTGGGGCTCATCTGATAAGCTTATATATGGAATGGTATTAAATTTCTAAATGAGGCATGAGAATGAAAGGAGGTGATGCCTAATTGTGAGTAGGGAAAGGTATAAATTCATTTTAATTGAGCTGGGAAATTTGAGTACATTTAAAAATACAAAATCAGTTGTGCAATTGTATAATCCTGCCATCAGGCTAGTAAACAGATTTATTCTAGTTATTATATTTTTAATAAAATAGAATTTGTTTTAAATAATTTCATTCAGACTTGGTTTCCTTTATTCTATACTTGATAAATGATTGCTTACAAGGACAAACAGAGCTCACAAATCTTCTCTTAAAATCTTGTTGTTATTTATAGGAAAGACTGCAGTGTTAGGAAAAGAAAATTATATAGGAAAATTATGAGATAATGGCGTCAAATGAGGATCTCTATTATACAACTGATGAGAGTCTCTGTGTAGTTTTAGCTTCATTTAAGAGACTGAACTTTAGTATATTTACCAATTATTGGATTTGTTTCTTATGGATATAATGAAAGACATGGACAGATATTTAATTTAGCAAATAATTGTGACTACATTTATGTTGTAAAATAGAGGAATTATAGAAATGAGTTCTCTGTGAGTACCTGGTCTACTGGGTAACTAAGAACATATTCTTGAAAACCTCTTAATGACATGTGTAAAGGTTTTGAGACACATAGATAATTAAAATAAAAAAATTATTCAAGTATGTGCACACAATATAAATAATATCTGATTATATAAAATATGGATGTTGCTTTGGGAATTTAGTGGGTTTTTTTCTTTATACTAAATAAATTCTCCAATATTTCCAAAAGGAACTCATATTACACTTGAAATTCTTAAATATGCCATTGAACTGATACAGATGAGTGTTCAAATAAGCAGGTTATTTAAATGATTTGTAAAATTACATCTCGATGAGCTTTGCTACTTTTTGGAGGATTTAGTTATTTCAGTTATTGTTTCATATGTATAATTGCTTCTGCCATGGCATATCAACCTAAAAAGTAGTATTTTACCAGGATTAGTTTCAAAATAGCATTCTGAAATTTGGAGTAATAACTTTTGCCTTTTTACTTTTAAGGATCTGAATATCTTTCATGTTCTGGGAGGTTGCTATACATATTTTTGTGTGAATAAAATGGTTAATAAAATTAAGTATTGTAAGGTTTATTAAATCAGTAAACTGGTGGGTATACATCTTTTTTCCTAAGGGGGGAAAATGCAATTTATTGGCTATGAATTCTCAGCAGTATATAGCTCATAATTTAAAATCTAATAAAGGTTGTCGGTAGACTTGTGCAACATATCCTTTGAACCTGGAGACAGACAAAAACATGACTAGAAAAAGCATACAGATTTTAAAAAGTGATCAAAATTAGCATTCTCTTCTGACTTTGATAGATATTTGTATGTTACTTTGGGATAGTGTAGAGGAATATCTATAGAATTACCTGTCAGCAAAAGGAAAATAGTATAGCATACCCTTTTTTAAAGCCTCTTGTAAAAGAGCTTGTAGATGAAGTGCAGCCATTTCAGACTAAAGCATATGATGACAATTCCAGTGGTCATTGAAATGACTTAAATCAAGGTGCAAAGGAATCTTAAACTTTAATGTCTGTATAGTTGAAATCGTGACATTTCTAGGCATGGGAAAATGTGGATAAGGAGATTTAAGCCAAGTCAAACTCATTTTCAGCTAGTCGCTTCCAACTCAGTGACTGTAGGAGGAAACATAGCTGTTCCTGTGGGTTTTCTGAGACTGTAATTCTTTAGGGAAAAGAAAGCCTCATCTCTCGCCTATGGAACTGCTGATGGTTTCAAACTGCTGACCTTCCAGTTAGCAGCACAAGACAACCCACTGTGTCAGTAGTGCTCCATTGGATGGGGAGATTAGGGGATAGGAAACTACAAAGTATGGAAAGTTCAACCTTTGGTCAGAGATCTAGAAAAAGTTGATGACTGAATGAATAACAAAAGTCAATCTGATAGGTAGATTTCTAGGTGTCCAGAAAGCTAGATACAGTCTGATCTCCCTTTTCAAATTGTTCCTCCCATTCTAACAGAGATTTTTACAAAGGTAAGTGAACATGTCTAAGAATAAAAGATTCATTGTCCTTAGCTATGAAGTATTGCAAAATATGCGCACCTCCATGGGGTCTGCAAGGACAAAAGGCAGAAGCTCTCCTGAACCCAAGGAGGAAGCAACAACTACTCCTTGGGATTTACTAACTCATTTCTGTAACTACCCTTGTTGCTAGTTGACATTGGGTTGCTTCTTATTTAGGATGCTCTTATACCACTTAGCTACTTGGTTTTAGAAAAACCATGCTAATGAGTCTTCCATGCTAATGTGTCTTCATTTGTAATCCAGGGGAATTTTTTTGCTGTTACTTGTGCAGAGATATTATAATGAAATGAAAACACTGAAATAAGATGCCTGGATAGGCATCTGATAGTCGTATAATATCTAATATGAAGTATACATCAAATTATGGCCATCCCTAACAGCAATTCTCTACTAAATGGGCTATATTTTGACTGTTTCTTTTCCCTCCAGCATTCTTCAACACTTCTGCATTCATATATTTAATTTACAACTTCACTGCTCCAATTATTTCCCTTTAATATTATTTATTATCAAGTTTTCAAATTTTGTTTTACAATTTATTTCATGAAAACTATAGAAGGGATATCTATTGAATTGTCCTAGGAACCATGATTAAGAAGCTGAAAATAGAACCTAAGTATATAATGGTTTCAACAAGCTCCTCCAAATTAAAGGTCACTAATATGCTGATTTCCTGAGTTCACCATGCTATCCAGGAGCAAAGAGTAAATCATTGGCAGATCATGCACATATTCACAGAATATTGCCCTCATCTGCCTCTTGGGTTTCCCCCGTTTTGGTACGCTCGTACTAGAGTCCAGTGACACTGAGCCTCTATGTGCGTTTCTCTTGCACTGTCTTTCAAGTCCTCCCAGCCCAGCACACATTCATAGTGCCCTCTCCGTGACGTCAGGGTGTCGTGTGCAAAAGTGACATTCTCAACACTATTCAGTCATCACTGAGAGCACTTTGGAGAAAAGGTTGAGGAGAATTGAGTTTTGTATTCCAATTACTAGCCCTGTGTATTTCAGTGACTAGCATGAAGTAAACTAAAACCAGGTTTCTTGTAACATTCTGGAGAAGAAGGAAATGGGAAGTAACCTGGCATGAATTATGCCAATATTCTTTTTTATCATTTTATTAGGGGCTCATACAACTCTTATCACAATCCATACATACATCAATTGTGTAAAACGCATTTGTACATTCATTGCCCTCATCATTCTCTAAACATTTCCTCTCCACTTAAGCCCCCGACATTAGGTCCTCATTTTTCCCCTCCCTCCCCACTCCCCCCTCCCTCATGAGCCCTTGATAATTTATAAATTATTATTTTGTCATATCTTGCCCTGTCCAACGTCTCCCTTCACCCACTTTTCTGTTGTCTGTCCCCCAGAGAGGAGGTCATGTATAGTTTCTTGTAATCGGTTCCCTCTTTCCAACCCATTCTCCCTCTAGCCTCCCAGTATCACCACTCACACCACTGGTCCTGTAGGGATCATCCTCCCTGGATTCCCTGTATTTCCAGTTCCTATCTGTACCAGTGTGCATCCGCTGGTCTAGCCAGACTTGCAAGGTAGAATTCATATCATGATAGTGGGAGCGGAGAGGAAACATTTAGGAACTAGAGGAAAGTTGGTATTTTTCATCGTTGCTACATCGCCCCCTGACTGGCTTGTCTCCTTCCTGAGACCCCTCTGCAAGGAGATCTCCAGTGGCCTACAAATGGGCTTTGGGTCTCCACTCCACACTCCCCCCATCATTCACTATGGTAAGATTTTTTGTTCTGATGATGCCTTATACCTGATCCCTTCGACACCTCGTGGTTGCATAGGCTGGTGTGCTTCTTCCCTGTGGGCTTTGTTGCTTCTGAGCTTGATGGCCGCTTGATAACCTTCAAGCCTTTAAGACCCCAGACGCTATACTTTTTGATAGCCGGGCACCATTAGCTTTCTTCGCCACATATATTTGTCTCATTATTATCACCATAACATATGCTTTGGAGGGGCCGTGGTGGTTCTGGTGCCACCAGGGCAGCAGTTCAAATCACCAGTCCTTTCTCGGCATGAGAAAGATGAGGTTTTCTTCTACCCTAATGCTGTATACCAGACATTCCCCCTTGGAAGCCTAAAAAGGAAATTCTACTTGTCCTATAGGATCACTGTGAGTCATAATCAACTCAATGACATTCAGTTTGGTTTTTGTACTTATGTTTGTTCTCGATCATTCAGAAATTAAGCAATGATATCGAGTAAATGGAATGCTGGCAGTCATGGAAGAGTACAGATAGGCAAAAAAAGAAAGAAAAATGATTTCCAGTGGGGCACATTTTTATTGCCCTGAAACACAAAGGCACTTATGAGATAATGATTATAAGCTTAGACTATCTGGAAACAGACAGAAAATTCAGTGGAGCATTAGAGTGTATGATTAAAGGGAAAAACAAATCAGGAGGTAAAATTACTATTTATTGGGCTAAGGAGATATCTAGTAAAGTTTATTGGGATTGTGTTTTAGAAAGAATACTGGAAGGAAATCTAGAAGTATTAGACTTATGAAGATTAATAAAGACTACAGTGAATTTTCGTGGTAAGTGTATTTTTTTTCTAACTCCTAAAAGTGTATCACTTACCTATGTACTACATTGAATTAAAAAAAATGCTGCTATAAAAAACGTAGTGTCATCAAGTCAGTTCTCACTACAGGTCAGGGAAGAATTTTTGATGAGACTGGACGTCTTTAACCTCCTCTTTCTTCTTAGAAGTGACTGGTGAATTTGAACTACTGATCTGAAGGTTGGCAGCCCAATGTGTAACCAGTATAACTCCAGGGCACTATCTAAACAACATTGATCCATTATAAATCAGGGTTTTGCCTTACCTGTGTTTATCCTTATGAAAATTTCCAAAAGTTAGAGAAAAGAGAATACTTGTCTACTTTGTGTACCACCCTGTAAATTCATAAAAAGTAAGTCTTAATAATTTTGATCTCTGTTTTTGCTTTTCTTTTTACTGTAAATATTGAAATTTGTAAAGAACCTTGATTGTCAGTTGAAGCATTATTTGAAATTCAGCCTGGCTTTTCTCCTGTATGCTTCATTGATATGATTTCTCTGGAAAAAACTGTGACTGTCAGAGGAAATGGGACATTCCCATTCAAATGTCTGAGCAGTGTTTTAAAAAAACATCCACTCTTGACAGTTCACAGATAGGTGAAAGTAACTCTTATGATGAGATGCATCTTTTCCTATAGTGTGTGTGTGCTTGTATTTTATTACATTTCTCTATTTTATGTTAAGCATTTTTAGTAAAATATTCATACCGAAGGATGCACAAAGCCTAAGTTTGGTAATATAAATGTTCATGATGTGAGCACACTCACTTAACTACCACCCAACCCCCCAGAGAGGATTACCAGTACTCCCTAGTCTCTATCCTGCAAAGGTAATTATGGTTTTAATCCTGCCGTGTCCAATCACTTACATTTGCTCAGTTTTGTACTTGATGAAAATGAAACTTGTTTGCCTGTATTCTTTTTTGTGCTCAAAGTTTTGTGTGTGAGAGGTACCTGTGTTTTTACATGTAGTGTGCTTTCTTCATCTCAAGCCTGGCGTCTCCACTCTATGGCCGAAGCACAATGTATTCCTTGAAATGGCAGAGGACACCTGTTTTCTTCTTTGTTTTCATCTCTCTTCCTCCGCCGTATTTTCTAGTTTGGAATTCAAATAATGCTGTAATGAACATCTCGCTGCCTATTGTTTAAAAATCTATGGGGGACTTACTCTGTGTGTATGGATAGAGCCAGGACTTTCAGATAATAAATATGTGTTCAACTTTACTTGATACCATCCAATAGTTTTTAAAGTTATTTTATAAGTCTGCATATCTGCTAGGAGATTCAGAGATTTTTTACTCTCCATGATCACTGACATTTGTAATATAATGTACATTTATAAATATGAGTCATACAACCACATGTTCAATGTTACCCCATTGACGTGAATTTAACCAATAATGTTAAACCTCCTTTTATCACGTTTAGAGACCCTATGGATAACCTCTTTTAAAAAGTGATTTTCAAATTTGCACCCATCTTTGAAAGTTCCATCTGTCCCTTTATGTATTCTGGGTATATGATCTTTTCAAGTGATTATTTCTCTAATATCTTCTTCTGCCTCATTGCTGAGAAAAGGATGTGGGAGTCACACGTGCTCTCCTTTGGCTGGCTGTACAAAAGATAAGGCAAATCCAGCTCCACACTGACCCAGATCAATTGCCTGAAGGCATTCCTCCACCCCAATCCTTATTTTATCTCTTGGTACTCCTCAGCTGGACTTGATAATATGTTGCAATAGCCATGCGTAACTCACAGAAAATATTCACAATTATAGAATTGACTAGGGATGATAATAGTTTACCAGAGGCCACGATCAGAAAGCATTAAGACACAGTCTTTGGTCAACAGCAGTTCCTTCTCAGCCAGCAGCCACACATCCTTAGCATCTCAGCTGTATTAACCCTTGGTCTTTACCTTGTTCTGTGAGGTGAGACATTTTTTTCCTTCCTTAGTTTTCTGAGTATTTTCTATTATGAAAGTATTGTATTTTATAATATTATTTTCTACATCAATTGAAATAATCATATATTTTCTGCTTTGTTCTATTCATGTGTTATATTGATTAACCATCATCACATTCCTAGACTATGTCACACTTGATAATATTTGCGATCTTTCTAGTGTACTGTTGGGCTTCTTTTGCTTATATTCTTGCATCTGTATTTATAATGGACATTAGTTAGTTTCGTTTCTTGTGGCATCATTGTCTGCCTGGGGATCAGGATCAGAGTAACCTCATAGAAGAAGGAACAAAGTGTTCCCTTCTAGTCTAGCATGTCAGATTTACACATACCTATATTTTGAACCTTGGAATGATATTACTATTATACTTTTGTCTGGTTAACATTTATTTTTTACTTACTTACATATTTAAATATATTTTCTCTTTAATCGTTCGTGTATTGCTTAGATTTTGTCCAGAATCTTTATTTCCCTTCTTCTTGAACAATTGCTAGATCAGAGTTCTAAACCACCGGCTGCTGTGATGTAGAAAGATAACATTTTCCATGCCTGGAGAGTTAGTCTCTGAAATCCACAGCAGTAGTTCTACCCTGTCATAGGGTAGAATGTCTTGGAAATTGATAGAGTTACATGCATTATTTTTCTTTCCTGTCAGCTACTGTCTTTTAATTCTCACTACATAAATATGTCAGTTAGGAGAGCTATATTTGTGGGATAATTGTGAAATTTGTGATTCAGATGTATATACATTTCATCTCTATCATATCACTGGTATTTTTATTTCACATACATATGTTTTAACATATTAAAAATTATAGCAAGGGTTATGACTTTATTATTTTGGAGATAGAAAAATGAGTGCTAGAGAAGTTAATCTATTTTTTAAGCTATACATAAAATTAGTCACTTTGACTCCAAGTCCATAACTTACCCGGATTCTTTCTTCTAGCACATCCCACTAGAATCACCATTTGTTTTTCCTCTCACAATTTAAAAATCCTGTCTCTTCACTAATAATTACCAAGCTTGGCTATGCAAGGGGGCTTTAGAAAGTCATGGGAACTTTCCATTATCTTTTTAATTCTATTTTTCAACAATTTTTTTGAAGCTCCCTTGTATGTACACATTGAAAACCCAACTCAACTTGTATCTTGCTAAGTATCCAAAGACATAGCACTTTCAGGTGAACTTGTGCAAACGCTCCAGTTTGTAGATGACTCCTCAGAAACAAAGTGATGTATCAAGCAGCAGCCCTGGAGCAACTCTTCCTGGGACCCAGAGGCTCTTTTCACATCTTTCCAGATCTAAATTAGATTCATAGAGATTTGCAGTTAAATAGTGTCAAAACCTACAATGGGGAATGTTCGGTTCTCCAAGAACAGAGAGTGAGGGAGGATTTGTAATTCATAGTTAAAATTCCTTTTGTACCAAATATGAAGATAGGTACTAGTTCACTATTCCAATTAACCTTCTGTGGCTTCCCCCAAATCAGAGGAAATATAGGTATCCTTGAGTCCTTCCATGTACTTTCTGAATAAGATAGGCACACTGTTTAATTTGCAAGTGATGCTGATATTGAAGAATGGAAAATGAAATGAATGGATATAATGCTTTGTAAGAAATGGGAGTGAGAGCATAAGTTCTATGGTCAGAAAAATTACATAAGAATTTGAAAACTATAAAAAGAAGAGTTAGGTGAAATCCTGACAAAGCAAATACAATATGATAAATATATTATTTTAATATCACTGAAGCCTTCCTGATTTAAATATAACACAGAGTTGAAAGCTGTAATCAATGTTTTGTTTGCAATAACCATTTTTCTGCTATAATTATTTCTCATTTCCTTTTATATATTCAAATGTATGTATGTAAATTACACACCGTGAATCTATGCCATATGTTTGATATATTTTCAAAACCATTTTATTGGGAGTTAATACAGATATCATATATTCCACAGTTCAGTCATATTGACCAGTGTTGTACAATTGCCACCACAATCATTTTTTCCATCCTGAAATCCTTGACATCAGCACTCTTTTACCCCTCATCACTACCTCCACCACTGTACACTTCACCTCCCCCACATTCTACTGCTGTCCCTATAGGTTCATCAGTCCTGAGTTTCATATACTGAAAAACAGGAAAAAAAACCCAACATATAACACAAATTCAAGAGGGTGAACTCCAATAAGGTACCTGAGATAAACTCCAATATGAACAAATAAAAACTAAAAAAAATTACAGAAAATGTTAAAAACCAGATCAGGCCTAAAGTGCATCCGAGAGGTGATCGACTGACAAGGATCTAACCATTCAAGTAATGTTTATCATTTTGATTTTCTATAGTCAATTGTCCAATGAACTCTATTTGGCATCCACTTTCCGCCTATCCTTTTATTATGGATAGAGGGAAATCATTAGAGGCTTATTTCTTTTCTTTTTTTTTTTTTCAAATAAATACTGCATCTTTATTCTTTTTTTGTTTTGTTTTTAATCATTTTATTTCTTATGTAGACCCCACAAATTTATCTTGTAACCTGAGAAGTTAAGGCTGAAACGATGATGTCTGAGGCAGTAGAAGGCAGCTGTATCAAACTGTGGAACTGTTGGTAGGCAGACAAACTTAGTCTTGCTACATCAGTGCCCCAAATACTCTGTTTAGACAGACATTATTCTTGCAAGCCTATGACTGACATTCTCAGTGAATGTTATTGTAAATTTCCCCTGACAATCAAATTCCATTGTTTGTTTAAATAACGTCCAGCCATGAAAAGATTGATGCTGTACAAGTGAATAACTCCATACTGCAATATCAAGTTAGCCTACATTGGTTTTATGTCCATCTCTCAACAGACTTAAAAAAAATTAATACCAGGGGTATGTTAGATAGGGTTCTCTAGAGAAACAAAACCAGAATGCTAATAATTAGATATATAGATTGATAGACAGACAGATAGATAGATAGATAGATAGATAGATAGATAGATAAACATAAGAAATAAACAATCTATAAAGCAGTATAAATGGCTCAGTGCAACTCACTCCCTTGAGACAGCTGTGAGATACTGGCAGTCCTTCAAGTTTTTAGGGCCGCCAGCTCATTCTCTGTAGAGCAATTCAGGCTATCCAGGGAAGGCAGCAAACAGCAAGGCAGGTCACCAATAGTCAGCCAGATGGCAAGGTCTGACAGTCCCCAGCTGAAGAGATGTATATTCAAGTAGTGTGGCAAAGCAGGTGTTGAAGGAACCTCAAATTACAGTGACATAGGCCACGGGTTAGGTGTCCCACAGGTAGTATAACTTGCAAATTGAGGCACAGAACAAACAAGGCAGCTGCACACTTGTCCGATGATCAAAGAGCAAGAGACAAGACAGGCGAAGCTCACCGAGTCATTTATCTCTCTGCCCTTCAATTAATCCCACATGTGTTCATTGGCCATGTTGACACAATAAATGTTAATTATCTCACAGGGGGAAATCAAAGACAATATTAACAGATTTCTATGCCCCAGTGGGCTGATCAATAAGATCCCCTTCCATAAAATAGCAAGGAGGTCTTGAAAAGCAGCCAAAGTTAGATTAAAACAAAACATAGCCCCTCCCACTACTATTCCAGAGGGGTTTATTAAAACAAAACATAGCTCCTCCCACTGTTCCAGAGGGGTTTATTTTTCCTAAATTCTATGTGTCAAGAGCTACATTTGTAAGGTAGAACTGGGTCATGGGAGTGTGTGTGTGGGGGTAAGCATTCAGGAACCAGAGAAATGATGTGTGATTCATGGTGTTATACTGCACTTCCGCTGAATCATCCCTCCCTTATAACCCTTTTATAGGGGGATATCCAATTGTCTACATATGGGCTTTAGGTCTCCACTCTAAACCCCCTTGTTCACATCAATATAGTTTGTTTGGGATCTCTTGATACCTGACACCTGATCCTGTCTACACCTCATGATCACACAGGCTGGTGTGCTTCCTCCATAGTGGGCATAGCAATATCAGGAGGGTAGGAGGATGGCCTGGGAGGGGGAAGCGGGAGAAAGAAAGAACCCATCACAAGGTTGGATATGTAGCCCTCCTCCCCTCAAAGGGGATGAATAACAGACATGTGGGTGAAGGGATACGATGGACAGGGTAAGATGCAAAATAATAGCAATATATAATTGAGCAAGGATTCACAGGGTGGGAGGGGTAAAAGAGGAGGTCAAGTAGAAAATGTTTTGGAAATGATGATGGCAACTTATGTAAAAATATACTTGATAAAATTGATGTATGAAATGTTATAAGAGCTCCCAAAGAAATGATCACAAATAAATAAATGTTAAAAATAAACAAACAAACATAGATCCAGGGTTTGGGGCTTGCACTAAACCTTAGCTCCAATTAGTTCTAATATTATGGTCTTTCCTCAATACTCACCCTTAGGAAGGGAACACAGAGTTATAGATTCTCTGGCAGTGAGGTGAAGAAATGAGATGTTCCTGGCTATCAGATACATTTGCATCTGGGGTTTTAAAGGTCTGTTTACAAACAAAAAGCCATCTAAGTGAGATATCAACTAAGTCCACAGAAGCACGCCAACATCACTGACTGAGGATTATAAATCATATAATCTGAAACTGAAGGAAGGAAGAATATCAGAACCTCCATTGTGAGAATCTGCTTGCAGAAGGCTGTGTATGACAGTGGGAACCCGATACATTTGTGGGATCTATAGAGATTTAATTGTGTTCCCTATTGTTGTTGTTCAGTGCTGTTGAGTTGGTTCTGACCCATAGCACCATGTCTATGGTGATAGCTACACAGTGAGATGTACAACAGACTGAAACACCATGGGTCCTGTGCTGTCCTTACAATACCATATCACTCAACATTTTAATATTTCATTATTTCCCTGAATTATCGTAGGCCAATGCTAGGTTCTATTCATTATTACATTGTTTTCTTTTAATTTACTTAACTTTAGCCCTATTAGGAAATATGTAAGCTGTTCAAATTATTAAAAATAATTAGTATTGCCCCTATGAGCATCTGTGCATAAATATTTTACTCCATAGCATCAAGTGTTATGAACATTCTTAAGGGTGCTGATACTTTTATGATTGTTTGAACTAATGTATATGCTGATGAGAAGTTTATGAGTGCTCTTCTCATTCCAACCTATCATTCAATTATAGTTAATTTTTTCATTTTTCCTTAATGAAAAGGCAACAGTTTATCCTGTTTTAATTTACATTTCTTTGCTTAGTAGAGAGGCACAACACGTATTCGAATAGTTACTGATTTCTTATATGTTTTTGTAAATTTTATTTGTAGATAGTTATCAACTTTTTTATGGGAATGCTAATGGTATTTATAAGAATTATTTCCTGGTTTGAGAATGAGGAGGGCAAGGAATGTACAAATGCACTTTACACAATTGATGTATGAGTGGATTGTGATAAGAGTTGTATGAGCCCCTAATAAAATGATTTAAAAAAAAGAATTTTTCCATACTGCTGGTATTAAAACTTTATTTTTAAAAGTATGTTTTCTGTTTGCCTCTTATGTTAATGTTATTTTTAATATAAGTAAGGCAAAATATATTTTTAACATTTTAACACAGAACATACCATTTCTTTAGTGAGTACTTGTGTTAGTCTGGGTAGACTAGAGAAACAAATCTATGGACACACATATGCATATAAGAAAGGGATTTATATACAAGAGCAATTGAACATTGAGAAAACATCCCAGCGCAGTGCAGATCGTCTATAAGTCTGATATTATCCCATATTTCCGATATCAATCTATAAAGTCCTCTTCAGACTCACAAAACACATGCAATTCAGCCAGATACAGGGCAAATGCAAGCCAGTAGGTAGAAATCCTTTGGGTCCAGTGGCGTTGTAAGCATCTCAGTGCTGGCAGAGGTCTCTCTGAGGCTTCTCCAGCTTCCAAGGTCCTGTTGTGTCCCTGTGGCTTTTCTTCTGCAGTGTCTCCCAGGGAGTAGCAGAGAGAGAGAGGTGTCTTCTGCCTCCAAGGAGGAAGTACCAGATTTCCCAGAATTCTCAGCAGAAGGTCATGCCCACAGAAGTCTCATTGGCTTTCTCCAGATTGACAGCCCACACTCCACCCCTACACTCTTAATCCTTAAATTGACTCCAGATTAGGTGACTACCACAGTGTTTATAATGCAGAGTTTAATGGAAAAATGTATGTCAATACAGCAGCATTACATATTTACATGGGATTGGATAAATTCTCCAAAGCTATGAATCAAAGAAAACTTTTTACTGTGTTCTATTATTTGGCTTTAGTGAGCCAAGTTTTTATAATAATGAAAACTACTACTTAAATGATTTATAAAATATTTTTATAAAATAAAAAACAGTAAATATGATAATTGATCAAATTAAATAGATGAAGGGTCAAAGGAAAGACATTAACTCCTTCAACAAAATTACTATAGGTGAGAGAGGGAGCTTTATGAGAGAAGTGTGGTGGGATGAAGCAGTCTTGGTGATGTATGAGAGAGATGTAGTGTCCATTTCTTTGTAACTATGCTGTACTTGTAAACAACCAGACTTCTGCCAGGATATCTAAGTAACGAATGCATCCCAAATCAGATGAATGTACGACCAGACCAAGCTCAACTTTTTGCCCTTTCGTACCTCTATTCAATTTGCTATTCTTCCACAAAACAGCTATTTCTTTTGCATTCTATTTGCTTTTTGAAATTGCAATTTATATTTTTACAAGTGTGTAAAGTAGTTCACAGGCATTTTTGCAATGCATGTGCCACTCATTAAAAATCTAAGCCATTCTAGAGAAAGTTGCATGAACCTTCTTCATTTATATATATTCTTCTTTATAATTAAAAATCATAAAGACCTTTATCCTCATATTATATTATTTTAAGGGAATAGAAATAGTAGTGCTTTGTGCCCTCGTGGCATGGTGGTGAAGAACTCAGCTGTTAACAAGGCTGAGTGTTTGAACCCGTGAGCTATCCTGTGGGGGAGAGATTGAAAATCTGCTTCTGTTGGATTGTTGTTCCTGGGAAGTATGCTCTAGTGATTTCCAAATCATAGTGACCCAATCTGCAACCCGGCACCAACCTCACAATTGTTTTGTTTGGGTCCATTGTAGCAGCCACGTGTTAATCTGTCTTACTGAGGGTCTGCTTTTGCACTGACCCTCTACCAAGCACGAGATCCTTGCCAGGGACTATATGCTTCTAAGGAGCATTCTGGTTGAACTTTTCCCAAGGGATATTTGTTTGTGGAGTGGTATTTTTAATATTCTTCACCACCACTATAATTCAAAACCATTAATTCTTCTGTAGTCTTCCTTTTTCTTTTATTTATTTAGTTTATTTAATTAATTTCATTTTTAATCGTTTTATTAGGGGCTCATACAACTCTTATTACAATCCATACACACATCAATTGTGTAAAGCATATTTGTACATTCATTGCCCTCATCATTTTCAAAACATTTGTTCTCCACTTAAGCCCCTGGCATCAGGTCCTCTTTTTTCCCCCTCCCTCCTTTCTCCCCCCTCCCTCATGTCTTAACATGCATATGAGATCATTAAAAAGCCCATTTGTAGGTAACTGTACATCCCCTTACGAAAGGGTGGTGGGGAGTAGATGAGCCAATCAGGGTCAGGGTGCAGTGTAGCAAAGATGGAACATACAACTTTCCTGTAGTTCTTAAGTGCTTCCTCCCCACCCACTATCACGATCCCAATTCTACCTTACAAATCTGGCTAGAACAGAGGATGTACACTGGTACAAATAGTAACTGGAAACACAGGGAATCCAGGGAGGATTATCCCTCAGGACCAGTGGTGAGAGTGGCGATACTGGGAAGGTGGAGGGAGGGTGGGTTGGAAAGGGGGAACTGATTATAAGGATCTACATGTGACCTCCTCCCTGGGGGATTGACAACAGAAAAGTGGGTGAAGGGAGACATCAGACAGCTCAAGATATGACAAAATAACAATTTATAAATTATCAAGGGTACACGAGGGAGGGGGATAAATGAGTTGATCCCAGGGGCTTACGTGGAGAGCAAATGTTTTGAGAATGATGAGGGCAACTAATGTACAAATGTGCTTTGTACAATTGATGTATGGATTGTGATAAGGGTTGTATGAGCCCCCAACAAAATGATTTTAAAAATGCCATGGCTTGGGTCAGGGTTACCTTAGACTTCAATGTGACACCTTTGCTCTTTTTAAATAGATCTTGTGGAGCTGATTTGCCCAGTGATAGTGTAATTTGATTTCTTGACTGTGGCTGTGGAGAGATTTAATTGTGAACCCAAATAAAACAAAATTCTTGACAATTTCATTATTTTCTCTGTTTGCCGTGATGTTATTTATGACCCAGTTGTTCTCTTTTCATTGAGGTGTAATCTGTACAGAAGGCTTCAATATTTGTTCTTCATCAGTAAGTGCTTCAAGATCTTTCACTTTCAGCAAGAAGTTTTTGTTCTCCAACACAGGTTGTTAATGAGCCTGACTGATCCTAATTCTGTATCATATTATACTCCAGCTTCTCTTATTGTTTCTAAGAATATAGGTTAAAAAATAATCAAAGGATACAATGCTGAAGCACAGTTTCCCACTGTATCCCCTTTATTGAGCTGAAAAAACTACTTCTTGGTGCATGTTCAGGTTCTGCATGAGGGCAGTTCTTTGTGATATTCCCTATAGTTTGTTATGTCCCTGATAGTTGAATGCCTTTGCATAGTCAATAAACAGAAGTCAGCATTTTAATGGTATTCTCTGCTTTCAATCAATATCCATCTGATGTCAGCAATGATGTCACTCATTCCACATCTTCGGAATGAAGCTTGAATTTTTCACACCTCCTTGCTGATGTACTACTGCGTCTGTTTTTTAATTATCTTATCTCATTTTTATTTTCCTGTGTTATTAATGATACCATTTGATGGTTTCCACATTCTTTTGCATTATTTTTCTTTGGAATGAGATTATTTTTATTTGGATATGGATCTCTTCTAGTTGGTTAGCCACATAGTTTTATTTCAATTTTTTTTTGCCTAGATCATGACTTCGACTCAAAGCAGAAAACACCAGAAAGATGTTTACTTGTGTTTTATTGACTATGAAAAACTTTGACTGTGTGGACCATAGTAAACTATGGCCAACCTTGAGAAGAACACTTCACTGTGCTTATGTGGAACTTATAGAGGGATCAAGAGGGAGTTGTTTTTTTGTGAATGCAACAAAGAAATACTGTATAGTTTAAAATCAAGAAAGATATGTGTCAGGGCTATATATTCTTACCATACTTGTTCAATCTGTATGCTGAGCAAACCATAAGAGGAGCTGGATTATATGAAGAAATGTGGCAACAATATTGGAAGAAGGCTTTGTTAACATGCTGTGATATGCTGATGACACAACATTGCTTACTGAAAGTGAGAAGGCCCTAAAGCATTTTGCTGATGGAGATCAAGGATGGCAGCCTTCAGTATGGATTACAGTCAATGTCATGGAGCCCAACTTCCTCACACCTGTACCAATAGATGACATCGTGATAAATGGAGAAAAGTTTGAAATTGTGAAGAATTTTGCCTTGCTTGGATCCACAATCAATGGTCATGGAAACAGCAATCAAAAGAACAAAGATGTGTTTCATTAGGTAAATCTGTTGTGCAAGACCTCTTTAGAGTATTGAAAAGCGAGGATTTTACTTTGAGGAATAAGGTGCACTGGCCTAAGCAATGATGATATTAATTGTGTCATATACATGTGAAATATGGACATTGAATAGGGAAGACCTAAGAAGGATCAATACATTTGAATTGTGGTGCTGGAGAAGAATATTGAAAATAATATGGACTGTTATAAAGACAAACCAATCTATCTTGGAAGAAGTATAGCCAGAGTGTTCCTTAGAGCCAGGAGGTCAAGACTTCATTAATGGTGCATGCTTTCATCGTGTTGTCCAGAGAGACTAGTTCCTAGGGAAGGCCACTGTGCTTGGTAAAGTGGTGGGACAGTGAAAAAGAGTGAGGTCTTCAATGAGATTATTCCACACCATGCATGCAACACTGGGCTCAGGCACAGAAACAATTGTGAGCACCGCACAAGGTCAGGCATTGTTTCCTTTGTTGTGCACAGGGTTGGTGTGAGTCAGAAACAACACAATGGCACCTGACAACAACAGGTGCCCAGTGAATACTGCCAGTGAACTATTGGTTTGTTAAAATACTGCAATTGGTATTCTATCAATCCCTGGAGCCTTTTTTTTTTTTTTTTTACAAATGCCTTCAATGTACCTTGAAATTCTTCCTGCAGTATCCCTTGGTCATTGACAATATGCTGCCTCCTGAATTGGTAGAAAATTGATCAATCTCATTCAGGAGTTATTACCCATTTATTGTCTTGAGAATTATCTGGGTTTTTATAATTCCCACCAAAATGATTGCATAAGAGTATGTAAATAGTGTGTGTGAGACACAAATAACGATTAGTTTTATTTGCCACTCCACTGAGAAGAGGAGCACCTTATTTCAGAAACAGAAACAGAATTCTCAAAACTGTCAAAAAAGAAGAGCTACCAGTGGAGGTTTGAAATCCCTGTCTGAAGTGGTAAGTTTAGTTTAGCCATGCCACACTGAGACCGGAGGCTGACAAGGAAACCAAGAGATAGCAAAAGAGCAGCGAGGAGACTAAGAGACTAAGCCCCGTGACAGGGTCTTCTGGGCCATGGAGTCTGAGGCCAAAGGGCCATGAGACGGTGAATGAAAGAGTCTTGGTTTTTGGTTGAGAAGAGGTGTTTGAGTGGACCAATGATTGTATCCTTAATTTTCTGTTCCTGGTTTGTGGTTATCTGTTAGTATCCCTAATAAATACCCTTTCTCATAAGTATTTTCATGAGTTCTCTGTGGACATTGCAGTGAATTATTCAACCCAGCAGAAAAGTAGATTATCATGAGAAGTATCAGAGTAGGTAAAGGAAGACGAAGGGGCAGGGATGGCTGACATTTGCCTTGTGACAATTGGCCTGGGGTTTGTGAGGGGCTGGGTTCTTCTGCACAGTGGAGCCAGAGGAGCTCAGATGTGGCCTCTGTGCTCTGTACTCAAGGTCTTTCAGCTCATCCTTTCTTCCATTCACTTTGTCGTCTCTACATTTACAAGCGAGTTTAAGAGTCTCTTGGACATCCCTTTTGATCTGTTCTGGTCATTTAAATGATCTTTTACTTCGTGTATGATATTTTTGATGCCATATCACAATTATTCTGGTCATTATTGTTCAATGTGTCAAATATATTCCTAAGATAGGAATATATCAAGGTGGGATATATCAAGGTTTCATGGACCTGTTTTAATATCTTTTGTTTCAATTTGGATTACCATATGAACAATTGATGTTCTTTTCCTGGGGTCAACAAACTGCAGCTCGAGAGCCAAATGTGGCTTTTTTGGTATGTACATGTGGCTCTGATGTGAAACTGAAAATGAAAATAAAACTATCATACTTTCACTTATAAACATTTCAAAAAGAACCTTATAAAAATTCAGATCATGGTTATTTAATTTGTTTGTAAAAATATACTTATGGCTCTTAAATCATTTTAAATTTGGGGGAGTGACAGGATTGGCTCTTCTCTCTCAAAAGTTGGCCAACCCTTGGTCTGTTTCATGCTAGGCCCCTGGCCTTGTTTTGATATGGAGTTTCTCTATTTTCTTCTTACATCAATGTAGTCAACGTGATTCCTATATAATTCATATGCTGAGTTCTAGGTATATATCCTACTTTAATCAATTTGAAAATTGGTTCTTGAAGTAAAGAAGCCACTGTTCTTGCAAAACGTTATCATGTGTTCTGCAACGTTATTTCTAAACAGATGTCATATTTTCTTTCTGTAAAACCTTATGCAGAACAATGGGCCATTGCCCTTAATGAGTAAAGCTTTAGAAAGCGTAGGAGGCAATAGTACTCTGTTGTAGAGGGTTGCTATGGGTTGAAATCAACTCATTGGCAGTGAGATACTGATTTTGCATTCAAGAAAACATTCCTTTTGGTTTTCTTGTCCTAGCATAGTTCTACTTTATTTGTGCAGGCAAGTGACTTTTCTGTATTCAAACTCTGATATAGTTAACGTTTATTGTGCCAACCTGGCTGATAAACACATGTGGGGTTAATTGAAGGGTGGAGTGATAAATGGCTAGGTGAACCTCACCTTTCTAGTTTTGGGGGCTCTTGCTTTGTGATGGTTGGACTGGGGTGCAATTGCTTTAGCCAGTTCCCTGCTTCAACTGGCACGGCTCACTTCCTGCAAGACATTCTCAAGGAGAAGCCGCATGGACCTACCCCGATGCCGCCCTGGGTGCTGGAGCAGCCATGGAGACCCCTGTCACTGCTGAGATGCTTACACATTCACTGATTCAACTTTCCTCCTGCAGTCGGCATCATAGTGTGTGTTTTGTGAGATGGAGGAGGACTTTGTGGATTGGTGTTGGACATATGGGTTAATGTTGGACTTGTGGGCTTAGGCAGCACTGGGTTGGGATGTTTTCTTGATGTGCACTTACCCTTTATATAAAACACTCTCTTATACATATGAGTTTCTGTGGATTTGTTTCTCTAAAGCACCCAGACTAGCACAGTTTTCAAGGGACTGTGTGGGACAGAATAGTCAACTCCTCTTAGTCTAGGAAGACAGTAATCCCTTTTAATTCAGAGCATATCCAGATAATTGTGTTGTTCTTCAAGAAGAAAAAGTAATCTTTGGTATTGGCTTTCCTTTAATCAAAACTTGTTTACCTTGCTTAAGAGCTGTAAAAGCAGTTTAGTAAGGCTTTTAAATAACATGTTGTAGGACTCTTTTTACTCTTGATTTAATTAGTATAAAAGATTTTACAGTTTACACTTTCTTAGAAGAGTGTAGTATACAAATTCTATCAGTTGTGAGTCAATTATATAAATCCTCTGTACTCACTAGTGGAATCTATAAAGACATTCTCTGAATTTGATATATGTTACTGCTGTATCTGACTTTGTAACATGGCGTCATTTTCTTTTTCTCTTTATTTTTTTTAAATTTTCCTTTATTGTGAGCTTACCAAAGATAAACTTAAAAACTATTGTTTTTCGATTTTTACCTAACAGTGTTTGGGAAGTTCATGATAAAAGAAAATAAATAAATAAATAGGAAAAGAAAATGAGGAATGTAAATACAGTGATAAACAGTACGTCAAAATTAAACTTTATTATTTCACTAGACTATTAATATTATTTTAATAGATTTTTAATTGTTGTTCTTTTAGTATTGAGCTCTTCTTAGTCACACACATTTAAGCATAATTATTAAGAATATAGTGTAATATTTTTAAGATTTCCCATTTCAAATATATAATCTTATCAAGAAGAACTTTGATACACATGTCTAAAATTGCCCATGGAAAAAAGGATTAATGAACAAAAATATATTGATTTGTTTGTTATTAATTATTATACTTCCTCTTTTATGTTAGTAGCAGTTCTATTTTCTAATTTTTAATTTCTTTCTAAGAAACATGTTTAAAAATAACAAAATCAGAAAAGAAGGGAAAGATACAAAGAAAGACAGCAATAATTATTGAAGAAAAGAAAAAGTTGCTTAATTGAGTATTTTAGTCAGTTTTGTGCCTATTAATTTGCTGTGCCTTATGTTGGACTATGTAGAATTTATTATAGGAAAATAAGTCACTTCAAAAGGGAACACACTCTCTTCTCTGAGCGGGTAGAACAAAGAGGCATGCGCCTAAGGGAGGTTTCATGGGTTGATTGTGAGTGTTGGTTCTGTTGGGTGCTGTCAGTTGGCTCTGAATCAGAGACACTATGCACCAAAGAACAAAAGCCTGCTTGGTCCTGCACCATCCTCACAATTGTTACGTTTGAGCCCATTGTTGACCTTCCGAGAATTAGAAACTAGTTTTCCATAAGCTTTTTGAGCTCCTTTATATTAAGGTGACCAGATTTTGACACTGGTAAAGCGGGACAAAAGTGGGACACCATTGATAAAACTCATATACTGGCAAAATAGCCACATGGCAGCCAAGAACCGTATACCCTAGCTTGTCATGCATTCTTTCCAAAAATCGGAACTATTTAAAAATGCTGCGGGGATGCGGGAAAAATTGTTAAAAATCAGGACTGTCCCACCAAAAGCGGGACGTCTGGTCACCTTACAGTTTATATGCATATGTGTGTGTCTACATGGTCTATAAATATCTAAATGTGCAGGTATGTGTAAGTCAAAAAGGATTGCTCCAAAACTACAGAAACGTTATTAAACAAAAACACCAAAACGTGAGGCTGTTGTTTCTTGCTGTTTGTCCACCAAGGTCAAGATGTTTCTGAAGGTGATAGTTTCATTTTTCTAACTTTCTCTGTTTGAAATCTGCGCTTTTCAAGTGACACTGCACTGACATTCTCCAGAAATTCAAATTGTTTTCCTTTCAATGTCCTTTAAGTGTTGGGGGGAAGAAAGTCTGAAGAGGAATCAACAGAGCTATAGTGTAGATAATATAACAGTTACCAATAAAAATCTCATAAGGTAGCCTTTGCTAACCTTAAAGACAGAACAGGGGCATTTTTATGGTTGAAAATAATTAGTCCAAAATTTTCCTCACTTGTGTTGTCTTCAGTTTCTTCAACTGTATTCTTCTTAATAAGCCCATGTAGTTGTCCTATTGCCTTTGAGAAACTGTATCAAGGTCAAGATTACTCCTTTGAAATTCCAAAACAGTTCCCAGAACTTGCTGAGATGACTGACTTTCCTTCCTTGAATCTAACGGGTCTGGCAGATTCCCTCGCAAGCCACTCCTTTGACGACATTACTCTGGATTGCATTGGTAAAAATCCAAGGTATGTCCCCAGTTATGACTCATTACATAAAATCACCATCATTAGATTTGACTCTCCTTAAAATATGGATGGAAATATCAGCTCTTTCAACTAGTTGATCATCATACAAGAGCTTACTGAGGCCAAAATGTTCACTTAAAGTTGAAAATGTCACACTATAAATGATCCCAACATTAGTAGCTATAACATCCATGGAAATTCTATAGGCTTTTTCCATTAATTGTGTCTTTATCATTCATTCTTGTGTCTTCTTTGAGGTGTTCCCAGCCTTTCTTACAACACTTGATCCATCTAAAAATTAGTGTTTATGTAGAACCCTATATGAAAAATTTGTTGAAATACATCAATGATTTGGGAAGAGTTAGAAGAGCTTACCAGAAAACACCCCTAAAGCTCAACAAACAGACCTTGAACTATTTGCATGCTTTTCATTAATTTTTTGTCAGTTTTTTTGTTGTTGTTGCTGTTGTTTTATTTTATTTTCTTGCTTTGTTTTGCTTTGTCTTGGTTTTTGTGCATATTATTATCTCTGCAGGTCTGTCTAGATAAGATAGGCTGGATAAACAATCTGGAGGAGAAAACAACAGGACCAAAGCTTCCAGGGGGACATGGGAGAGTGGTAGTCTGGGGAAAGGAAGTCGGTGTTAACCAACCCAGGGACAAGGGAACAACAAATGAACCAAAATTGATGGCAAGGAGAGTGTAGGAGGCCTGTTAGGGCTTTATCAAGGGCAATGTTAATGAGAGGAATTACGGAAACCTAAATGAAAGCTGAACATGGTAGTGGGACAAGAGAAAAGTAAAAGGAAATAGAGGAAGGAACTAGGAGGCAAAGGGCATTTATAGAGGTCTAAATACAGACATGTCATATGTAGATATATTTATATATAATGATGGGGAAATAGATCTATGTGCATATATTTATAGGTTTAATATTAAGGTAGTAGATGGATATTGGGCCTCTAATCAAGTACTCCCTCAATGCAATAACACTTCGTTCTGTTAAACTAGCATTCCATGATGCTCACCTTCTGGACATGATGGCTGAAGATAAAGCGGGTTCATAAGCAAATGTGGTGAAGAAAGCTAAGGGTGCCTGGCTATCAAAAGATATAGCATCTGGGGGTTTAAAAGGCTTGAAGATAAACAAGGACCCATCTAGCTGAGAAGCAACAAAGCCCACATGGAAGAAGCACACCAGCCTGTGTGATCACAAAGTGTCGATGGGATCAGTTATCAGGCATCAAAGAACAAAAAATCAGGTCATTGTGAATGAGGGGGTGTGTGTAATTGAGACCCAAAGCCCATCTATAGGCAACTGGATATCCCCTTACCGAAGGGTCGAAGGAGAGGAGCCAGTCAGGATGCAGTGTAGCACCGATGAAACATACAACTTTCCTTTAGTTCTTTAATGCTTCTTCCCTACCTCCACTAACATGATCCCAATTCTACCTTAAAAATCTGGCTAGAATGGAGGATGTACACTGGTACAGATCAGAGCTGGAAACACAGGGCATTCAGGTCAGATAAGCCCCTCAGGACCAATGATGAGAGTAGGGTTCCAAGAGGGGGAAGGGAAGGTGGTGAAGAAAGGGGGGCACCGATCAAAATTATCTACATATAAGCCCCTCCCTGGGGGACGGACAACAGAAAAGTGGGTGAAGGGAGATATTGAATAGTATAAGACATGAAAAAATAATAATTTATAAATTATCAAGGGTTCCTGAGGGAAGGTGGGTGGGGGAGGGAGGGGAAAAATGAGGAGCTGATATCAAGGGCTCAAGTGGAAAGAAAATATTTTGAGAATGATGATGGTAACAAATGTACAAATGCGCTTACCACAATGGATGGATGGATTGTGATAAGAGTTGTACGAGCCCCAAATAAAATGATTTTTTTTAAATATCAGTGGGGAAAACACCTTGTCTTTTTCCATAATAGATCTGAAGAATGGGTAAGGGCCATAGTCTGAGAATCCTTACCGATATTCATATAACCAGTACTCCTGTTCTCTTCATAAGTTTAAGTTTTTTCCCACGGTTGCCTTCTACTCTACCCAGACCGTTCTAGAGTGATGCCTTTCAGAGCAGTTGGTAGTGGTAACTGGTCTCTTGGTCTCAGCACCATGAGGACTCTTTTCACTGTGTTTGACCCATTCGTCTATTTAATTGTTTCTGTGTTTTTTAAAATTTTTCATCAGCCTTCTTTCCCTGGGAGTGGGGAAGGCTGGGAGTTGCACCTAGCTGACCACCCACAAACTTTCTAGACTCCAGTTGCTATTCATCAGATGAGGATACAGGACATTGTCAGTGTGAATTATGTTATACCAACTGATTTTGGTATCTCCGGAGAGTATGGTCCTCAGTCCTTTGACCTTGAGAGTCATTCCTCCAATCTGGATGCCTATGTTTAAGAAGTGTTTATTATTTTGCCCTGGTATGCCCTAGCATATCGAAGGTAAATATACATGTCTAAATATCCTCTGATGAACATTTATGTGTTCATGGGCATACCCTTACTTTCCCTCCTACATGCATTCAGCTTGAGTGTCAATACATGCATCTACTCCTAGATCACAGTTATTACAGGGTTGTGCATATAACAGTATTTACTTTTGTTGCATTAACTCTTGTAATCCCAGTGTCTTCCCTGCCTTGGTAATATTTTTCCCAACCTTTTAAAAGTAGCTTGTATACATATGGTCTCTTAATGTCCACTATAACATTCTGTAGAGAAACCTAGACATTGTTTAGAAGTATGTTATATGTAGGAATTCTCATACAATCTACAGTTAAGTCCTCATAAAGCCTATTGTATTAAGATCTGATGGGAGCCTGCCAGAGAAAATCCAAGAGCTATAACCACTGGATACCGGTGGCAGCCTTGTACAGGGATCAGCTGGGTGGTGCAGTGGTGGGACCAGCCACTGGATAGGGACTTTGACACAGCCTGGCATGGGAGTGGGAGGGAGATTCAGAGAGACTGCATACAGAGTGATCTCTAAGACTGAGTGTGTGGGTGCTGGACCAAGACTAGTGTGGTGGCCTGGGTTGCCATAGCCCTGCTGGTGTGCTGCTTCCTGATCACATGCAGGTAGCGCTACAGCTGGAAGTTAGAAGTTGCTGGATCCAAGTGGAGGAGCTGCGGCAGGTTCTGCTCTGTGCCAGGAGTGAATGGCTGCACCATTGCTGGTGCATGGATGAATCCAGGAGAAGGTGGATGTGGAGGACCTACTCTAAGGATTAGGATGCTCCTTGTGCACTCTCTGGAGTTGGGGGTCTTTATAAGCATTAGGCTATAATAAGCAAAATGAGAGCAGCCCCTCCCACCTCTTAAAACACTGTATGGGCCCATGAATATAATATGTGATTGGATGTTGCTCTAATGGTGGTCACGTGACACATAACACATAACACGGTGGAAAAATTAAGTTTCCCATCAGCAAATAATCTCTTTGGAGTTAATATTATAATTTGATTTTCTTTGAATTTTATATTTTCCTTCAATGAATGTCTCTATAATGCTTTGAAGTGCCCTGATGGCACAGTAGTTAAGCATTCATCTGCTAACTGACAAGTCAGAAGTTCAAAATCAAAAGCCACTTTGGAGGAGAAAGATGACATTGTCGGAGCCTTGACAGCTCTATGGGCTTCTTTGACCCTGTCCCGTGTGGTCCCTGTGAGAGGCACAATGGATCTAGCAAGAGTCAGTTTGGATTTGGATTATTTTGATATGTTCAATCTTTTAAATACCTTAATTCGGCCTTTAAATTTGATATACAGTCTGCTCCACATTAGAAGTCACGCTGAACATGAATAATGTATCCGTATTCTGGGATTTTCATAAATGGTGAATTCATGTCCTTTTGCAACTGTGGTTTTATTCCTTTCCCCTGATGTTCAGTAACATTGGTTTCAAGCTTAACTGTATTCATTATTCCTTTAATTATCTATATCCAATATCAAGGAAAGCCAGGCCATAATCTTGTCTAAATTGCTTTCTTAAATTTTGAAATAAATACATATTTTATATAAATAATAGTTCATGTTGCCTATCATGTTAGTTTTTCTAATAAAAAATGAATTAGATAAAACTGTCAGTTGACACTGTATGTACATACAATATCATAATGAATCAGTAGAAAAAGAATTTTTGCAAAAGAAAGTTTGGCATGATAGAACCCACTAAACAAGTGCTCTGATCTCTGACTGGGAGATACAAATAAGAGTGTTGTCATTCCCCTTCTTTGTGGAGTAAGGACTATTTCACATCTCATTACAGCTGAGCAATTTATCTGCTAGCATTTTCCATTCTGATTCTTAGACAGATGAAGACTTTAAAACCAGATTCAGTTTATCTTTAAGATACACATTTTCAAATTTAAATTTCAGTTGCCATTTTACTCATTCAATATCTGCCCTTTTGAATGTTTATTTTGTTGCATAACCTGACCAAAAAATTCTCAGTAAACAGAAATTGTGAAATTGCTTTTTAAATATTGTTGTTTTTGCTTTCTAACAAAAGTCTTTTATTAAAAATTATTGTTCGCCCCCTGACAGAAGGGTCACAAGGAAGAGACGAGCCAGTCAGGTTGCAGTATAGCACCGATGAAACATACAACTTTTCTCTAGTTCTTTAATGCTTCCTCTCCGCCCCACCCCACCCTTCCACTATCATGATCCCAATTCGACTTTACAAATCCAGCTAGACCAGAGCATGTATGTGGTACAGATAAGAGGTGGAAACACAGAGGATCTAGGACCAATAATGAGAGTAGTGATACTGGAGGGTAAGGTGAATGTGGGGGAAGAAAGAAGGAACCAATCACCATGGTCTACATATAACCCCTTCCCTGGGGGACGGACAACCGAAAAGTGGGTGATGATGGCTTGAAACAATGTATGTATGTATGTATGTATTTTGAAAAGAGCTGTGAAAACCCCTATGTATATTCTTTTCCTCTGGCATTGCTGATCCCTCACATGCGATCATTCTCCTTTCGGTTTGCCTTTTTTCATGATGCTGCTTAAGAAGGAAAACCCCTCAAGTGCAGTGTGTTTCTCCTTTAGAAGCCTGAAGCTGTCCACTTCCTTCCACCTCTGTTCACGCTCCTATGGCAGAGTGGAAACCTGTCAGTGGGGATTCAGTTGTGAATTGGAAAGGGGAGGAAGGACACAGGGTGCAGGTGGGAGATAACAGTAAGCAGGTGTGTTTTATCATAAGCTTTGAAGAATGTTTGGCTAGAAAGTGAAAAATAGGTGACTATTGGAAAAAGAACATAGGTGAGGAAAATAAACTGAAAATTATAATTTCTCCATCTTCTTACTATGTAATGCAAAGTACACTCAAATATTTAGGGCAACAGGAGAAATTAAGAAATTCTATTTAACTGAAAGAAATATTTGGGACTCACTATCATTAAGCTCTTTGGTTCTTGGTTTATTCAAGCTAAATAATGACATTTTTATCCAATCAAAGCAATGCAGTTCTGCCTTTCTCTGCCTTGGGCACATGAATGGGCATAATTAAAGCAGGAAAATAACGTGCTGTACCTTTAAATAGGCTTGATTATTCTGAATTTATGATAACCAAGAGTGTAGAAGACTTTATTTTATTTGGATTATGCAGTCATCCCAAGGGCCTTGTATTTCAGTTGTTTTTGAATTGCCCTTCATGTTTCGGTTTTCACGTTGGGGCAGGATTAATCTGCCTTTTATGGAACGTTGAGTCATTTGCAAGTTGGCTGGTGTTTAGAATGTATCCACAGATGTACAAATGTATTTTTATCCATGTTGTTTAATACGTACTCTTCCTCAGGGGGGAAATGTTTTGTGACTGTTTCCATTACGTGGAACAAGCTGACAGGGGCTTTTGAAAGTAAAGCTTATGTGAGAAAAGATCCCAGATTTGAATATCTCTTTAACACAGAACATCATGAACTTTTATTCTCCAACCCCCTTAGGATTAATAGGCATTTATGATCTTCCTTGTATGAAAAGCTCTTCTGTGGGCTAAGGTGATTCTAAACTCCTGAAAGATGGGGTGATTGCCGTTTAGCTATAATCTTCAGCAAATCTTAGTATGTGTGTTGAGTAATATTCAGGATTTGGTAGTGGTCACTGCAATGAAATAGATTTGATATTATTTTTGTCCCTTCTTCCTAAACTATAATCACTAAAAACAACATCATGGAGTTAGCCATGCTTCATGGTGACCACCCAGGTGTGTCAGCACACAGTTGTGCGCCCTAAGGCTTTCAAACACTGGAAGACTTTATTTATTTGAAAAATAGATCTTTAGGTCTTTCTTCTGAGGTATCTCAGGGTCGGTTTGAACAGTCAACTTTCCAGTTAGCAGCTGAGTGCTTAACAACTTGAATCAACCTGGGCTACCTGTTTATCAGCGTAGTAAAATCTTTTCACAGTTGGTAGTTGACATTGGTTAATTGGATTGTTATAATATAAAAAAATACTGAAATAATATGCTCCTATGTATATACTTACAATCATTCTATAAATGATTAGTAGAATCATTTAGATTGTTGCCTGTCATAGAAAACCACACTTGCATAGCTATGTAAGCGTATAAGGCTTTAGTTACTCACAAAAGGTGCCAAGTTAAGCCATGTACAGTAGGTATATTAATTTTTTAGTTTACATTGACCCAAGTTCTGCCAGATTTCCACTTTGCTGGCTTAGGGTAATGGTCCTTGTCCACGTGGTTCAGATGGCAATAGTCACCAAGTTCATATTCCAAGTGGCAGGAGGGAATGGGGACATGAAGGACATATCACATTCCTTAAAAGACTTCCAGAATGTCTTACAAACTATTTCGGTTAATAATCCCTGGCCACATCTAGTGACCATGGTACTTGAAAATATAATTTGTGTTCTGCAAGTCTAGGAATCATCTAAAAATCAGTGATTCTGTTACTAAGGAGGAAGGGGAGAAAATAGAGAACAAGTACGTTTCTGCTAATGACAGTCTTTTGTCACACCTCTCTGGCTTTCATTTGGCTAGTCTTAATATTAGAATTGATGATCTTGGGATCATCCGTTGTTCTTGGGATCACTCCAGATATTTTTCTGCATTATTTCCTCAAGAAAACTAGTTAAGTACCATAGTTTTACTTAAGATCTTTCTATTTCTAGATAGTATAGTCAGTATAGTAATATCGTCTATAGTCACACAGTAATATAGTTTATAGAACTATAGTAGCACCGTCTGTAGTCATATAGTTATAACGTCTATGGCCAAGTTTCTTTTCCTCGCAATTATACATACTACTCAGCCATCTATTTGAAGTTCTCACTGCCCAACCTATCAAAATTTTCAGGTTCAATACCAAATATACGTTTTTCTTCACTTTCCCCCCCTCATCCTCATTCCTAGGCCTCTTCCAGGATTTCCTATCTATTGATATAGCATCATTCCTTCCATTTTTAAAAAAATTTCCAATGTAGAAGTCATCCTGAGCCCTCTCTTCTCCCTTGATCTCATAATCAATGAATTAGTAAGTCCTGTCAATTTTAGTCTTAGGATATCTTAAATGCCCTACCATCATTGTAGTTTAAGTCACCATCTTTTCTTATGTCTTGCCTCTATTTCTCTATATCTTCACGTCTTTCAATTTTCTAGAACTCCAGCAATTAGCCATCTTCTGTCACCTGTAAGCAATGGCTGAGGGAAGTCTTTTATTACGAGTCAGGTGCTACAGACTCTCCTAGACAAACTGGCAATGGACACTGGTGAAATGACAGTCTCGCTCATGTAATGAAGGAGGACATTAGTGACATACACGTGGGATTGCTCGGGTCCATAGGTGCAAGTGGTATGAAATACCTACTCGTGAGAAAATCGGGCTGTTGACAATTTAATGCTCCAATCCAACAAAGTTCCCGTGACTGACGCCGTCCCTCCGCGAGAGCCTCCTGCGAATCAGACCTCAGCACAGAAAATCTCTCTTAGGAAACTGAGGCTTAGAGATCTCTGTTCTTTAATCCCTTTGACCCAAATTTTCAAGATTTCCTTCATATACCAAAAAGTTTATCGGTCCTATTTTTTTCTTTTAAAATACTTATGGAGGAGAAATTAGAAAATATTGCCACAATCCATTAAAACAGAGCTCATAGTATTGGTCTTAAAAATAGAATTTTTTCTGCTCTTTGAGACTCTGAATGTTACATATATATATATATATATATGTGTGTGTGTGTGTATATATATATGTATATACATATTTATAATTTTAATATATTACTATATAATTTGAAGCATATATATATATATTTATTTGAAACAAATCACTGTCTTTATTGCCTGAAGAGAAATATATATAAAAGAGAAAAGATGGCAACAATATTTTTATTAGGTTTAGACAAAAAGTAATAGTACACCAATAGGATCAAAATGACATGTAAAACAAAGCCATTCTAATTTTTCTTAAGAATTGTCTTTATCCAATTGACATGGTTTGGTTTTTGCTGGCCACTACAGCATGTCATTCCTTACTTGTAAGCTCTTCAACAGCCATGCATTACTCTTCGACAAGATTCTGGTCAGTTCCATGACCTACATGAGCATCACCAATTTAGTCACTTCTTATGCTCTCAGTACTCAAGCCACATAGGCCTCACTCTCTCATGTCAAAAATCTCAGCAATACTTTTTCATCTCAGAATGTTCTCTTCTCATGCACCCATGTGTGGAGCTGCAGGGCCCACATATCCGTTTACCTCAGTCTTTCCTGCTAATACATCTGCCTCTGTTTAAATGCAATGCCTCATACTGAGTTTCTTCATTTCTCCTACTAGTTAATTACCCTTGATGCACTACTCACCCTACACTCTATCCTCATGGCATTTTTCATTCTTACACTGGCATAGATGCTTGTGCTACTGTTTCCTTGTTTCCCATGAGGGCAAGGGCTGGCTATGATTATCATGTTCCATGCAGTTTCTCATCTGCTTAGCAAAATACCTGTGACCAAGAAGTATTTAATAATCTATTAAGTATTAAGTAGATATATCTTGAATACATGAATGCATGCATGCATGCACATATCATCTTCACTTCAATCCAAAGGCACTTCTTCATTCTGACCCTTCTCCATCTTCACAGAGATAGCTGTTGCCAGCACATGTTATTTGCCTCTCTGGCAAATCAAGTGGCTCTGTGACGAGGTGAGGGTTGTCTTGGGGGATGTAATTATGAATGTGGGATACTGATATTGGATGTCTCACCAAGCTCACCAGCACCCCTGTGTTATCATTTAGCAACCTTAGGAAATTCATTCTAAAAATGTTCAATCGAACCTTCTAAAAAAGATTCCCTTGCAGAAGGGTATTTAAGGTAGCAGATTTGAAATGCAGTGTGGGCAGGTTGCTAAGCAACCACCAGTTCCTACCAAATCTGCCCATTGTATTGCTTAGCAATACGATATAAGCGAGGAAGGAAATATCACCTATCTACAGTACTACTTGGCAAGGCAAAAAGGGTATTTCCTTCTTAGGCTTACCTAGAACTGGATAGGGAACTCAGTGCTGAAGACCATGGGGAATCCCATCCGACTTTAGTTATTCATTGTGCATGTTTTATATGTTGTGTATTACAAGTTATTTTTAATTTTAAGAATTTCTTCTAGCATCTTCTAAGTTTTCTGTTATTCAAACATTTTCACAAGGACTTTCTATATTTGTGAAAAATTCAATATTTATCCTCGAATACAGTTGGCTCTACGAAGGAAAAATCCCTGAGTTGTGTGGTTGGCTTATTTCTGTGATATCATTATGCATTACTGCCATCTTATCAATCTTGCTTACTACCATATAGTGAATTCTTACAGCAGCCCTTTGAGTTTTGGAGTCTGTATATCTTTATGAATAGAACAGCCTCCTATGAGTTTTTGACTCGATATATCTTTATGGAATCAGAATACCTCATTATTTTTTTCCCATTGAGCAGCTGGTGGGTTCCAGTCACTGATCTTGTGGTTAGTGGCCCAGTGTTAACCTACAATGTCAGCCCAGCTCCTGACCCTGTGCATAGAAACCCCCGGAGAGGGTAAGTAACCTCACTCATAAAATGTAGGAAACTCAGTAGAGGGTGATGGATTTTTAGCATTCATCATCTTTGTTTCTAATACAATCTATTTAAAGTTTATAAAATTTAATTATTGCTACTGACTTTGCTTATAAAATTTGTGAGACTTTAGCAATCAACTTTTTTGAGCTAATATGAATTAGCTCTAATACATCACAAAGTGTTCTAAGTTATTAATGCTTATTTCTTTGTGGTTGAGACCTCTTGATTTTAAAAAGGGGGCTTTTAGTTAGCAGTTGGGCAATCAACCTCTACACAGTGGAGCATTTCTCCACAACTGGTAGCAAGGTTGCCTGTTTAGCAGTAGTTCTCTATATAAGGAAAAACATAAGTAATGGAATGACAGAGGCCTGGTTTGAACTGAAGGAGGGAGTTATGGGTATTCCAAAAGCACACAGGATGCCAGGGTAACATGTACCACCTTGAAGAGATGTAGAGAAGTGAGACTGGTAAACTCTGTAAGGAGATTGATTCTGGGTAACTTCAGCGCCTCACCATCTTTTTCTACCACATTGTCCATAATACGTTTCCTAGAGTGAGCTGACTTAGACCTTGATTTCGTTAGCTCTGCCTCTTTTTGGTTCACTTCTTATTATTTGGTCAATAGGTCCAAAGACTTTTCCTCAGTTTCCATCTCTTTTAATCTCTGTTAACTATACCTTCATTATAAAAACCTAGTGTATTTGACCACACATTGTTTGATTTTTCTCCTGCAGTTGTGTTTTTTCTATCCTCTGTCTCTGAGTTAAAGACATATCCTTAGGATGTTTTATCTTTGTATGTTCTCCTTCAAGATCTTATTTACTTTCATGCTTTTAATTATTAGCTAATGGAGGTGTCTTTAAAATGTAGCTGACTTGAACGGTTGAAATCTTCTCAGTTGATCGCCCCTCTGATGCGCATTAGACCTAAGCTGGTTTTCTACATTTTCTGCATTATTTGTTTGTTCATATTGGTGTTTATCTCAGGTGTATTAGGTCACTGGGGTTCACCCTCAAATGTGTGTTATGTTTTTTTCTGTTTTGTAGTATATGAACTCCAGGATTGATTAACCTATAGGGATGGCAAGTAGAATATGGGTTTCTTACAGTGGTGGAGGTGGTGGTGAGGGGGTAAAAGAGAGTGATGTCAAGGATTCAGGATGGAAAGTAATGTTTTGAAACTGATTGTGGTAGAAATTATATAATACTTCTTGATGTCATTGATATGATATCTGTATTCACTCCCATAAAAATGTTTGTCTGTTTGTTTTTAATGTAACTCCAGTCTCAGTGTCTTTATTGGCTTTGCTACCTGCCTGTTAGATGGTTCCAGATTGGGAAACAAACAAAAAAAAATTAGACGCCTTAACTTGAGATTCAAGTCTTTCTAACATCAGATCCATAAGTTTCAACCTATATTTCATCAATTATCTTTTTTCTCTCTCACCATGCAGTACAGAATATTTACTATTTCTGCATATTCCTCCTTCTGTTATTGAAAATGTGCTTATTACAATTTGAAATGCTCAATATTATTTATCCTTCAATATTCATTCTTACTTGACTTTTTAATTAATGCTCTTGAAAAAATTTCCCTCCCCTACAAATGCACATTATACATATACCTATGTATGCGAATTTATTATTGTGTGACCTATGCAGAATCACAATACCTCGTTGTTTTTTTAATTTAGCCCAGCTACGACGTGTTGTATTATAAGAACTAGCATTACAGCAACTAAAATGTTAATTTAAAAAGTAAATTTCTAATGATTATCCAACTCTCAGAAATACTAGCAGAGGATTCTATTCTTTATGCAGAAAAAGCATAAACTCTTTTTAAGTCCACATTATTTTCTGTCTTTCAATATCACAGACCACTGGACCCATTTCAAAACCTCCCATTCCCTGACATATAAAGACAAGCAACTTCTCAACAAATTAGCTGAGCATCTGCTCGCTCGTCCCCCTCCCCTTCTTTTTCCTGCTTTCATCATTTTCCCTTTCTGTCTTTTGTCTCTTTCTCCCCCCCCCTCTTCTTCTTTGCCCTCTTTTATTTTTCCTGAAATGTCATCTACTCTTTTTAGGGGGTCAAATTAAGCTCAATATTTCCCTGAGGGATTCAGATAGTTGAATCAGTATAAAATGAGCAGAGAGGAGGGAAAAAAAGTATAAAAATGTTGCAATTATAGCCAACTGGGTAGTGCCACATAAAATAAATCTGTTGATGGCATATGGCCCAGCGGCAATTAAAATGTCACTGATCTCCATTCTCTTATGCATTCAGGACAGTCAGGCGTCAAGGAGTTTAGAGGGCAGGGGGGCGGGGTGGGATTCATCTTAGGAATTAGAATCTTTGGATTCTATTTTTTTCCATGAACATTTTGAAGCCCCCCCCCCATACATGGTGTGGCAAAAACTAAGCACAATTTCCCTTAAAATTTAATGATGGGGGAAACTGCTATGGATAACTTTAAACTAATATTTTTCTATGTACATAACTGTAGTTGAAAGCATGGCCTCCCTCTTATTTATATTTGTTCTTCCTGATTGTCCTCATAGTAAAATACTAATAAATTACTTGAACGTGTCATATTTTACATATATAATCTTTATAGTTTTTTTCCTGGGCTACTTACCCACATCTAACCTTTACGGCATAAATAAATACATTACTTGTAACTTCTTGGGTATACCTTACCTTTTTCTCTGTCTAAATTGAGCATACATACTACTCTGTCTTTTCTGAAATACCTTCTTCTGTAAGAAAATTTCAAACTCTTAAGGAAAACGTACTGAAACATTGCATCTCTGGAAAGCTATTTCCTAACTCCCACTTAACTTATGTGCAGTATACGAAGGGGGTGGTGACCACAAAAACCTAGAATTTTTTTCAAAGCTATGTATTTACATGTTTTTTTTTTTACAAACCATCCTCCAAAGTACTTTCCATTACACTTAATACATTTGTCAAATCTGCTATTCCATTTTTCAAAACATTTTTCAAAGTCATCTGTTTGGATGGCTGATAGCACTTCCCTCCTTTTTTCCTTCACCTTTTCTATGTCATCAATCACTGTCCTTTCACGTCTCTCTTCACAGAAGCAAAAGAAGTCACACGGAGCAAGGTCAGGCGAGAAAGGTGCATGGGGAAAAGAGACACGCTGTTTTTTGCCAACAACTGGCGCATTGTCATGGTTGAAAAACAGTCCTCTGACTGCCACAAATCAGGCCTTTTTTGTCACATGCTGTCATACAATATTTTCAGAACCTCTAAATAGAAAGCTCATTTAACAGTCTAACCTGGTGGAACTAACTCCAAATGCACTATGAGTTGACATTTTCATCTGTTCAGGAAGGTGACAGATGTCCAGAACAATGTTTGTCATCAATCAACATTTCACCTTTTTTGAAACGAGAAAGCCACTCTTACACTTGAGTTTTCCTATTGCATTCTCCTTATAAACTGTGTTCAGCATCACCACAGTTTCTGCAGCACATTTCCCAAGCAGCAAACAAAAATTTACAGCACTGAAATTTGGAACACTGCTCTCTTGAATTGGCCATCACAAAAAATGAGGTATCAGTGAAACTGCTTTTATGAAAAAATTAACTGTGACCACAGAGAACCTTTCAAGCCGATGCCACTGGGTGCATTAACTCAGAGTGAGTTGTTCAAGCTCACATAACAGGAAAATTGAGTGCTACAAAAAGCTCTGCCCAGCGCAAGTCAAGGTTTTTGGGGGTACCCCTGGTATATATACATGAATAGAATCGGAAAAGGTAAGTAGACAGAAAGTTAGATTACAGATAAAAGATGATAGATAGATAGATATGATAAATAGACCTAAAGACAGATTGATGAGTTTGTTCCACTCGTGTTCAACCTCCCTATATTTGAATTCTCTTTTCAGTTCCACAAATCCTACAATAAGTTGTGATCTTTTAGAGAACTTAAACCTTGTTAATTTTTCTTTATATTTTAGCACTTTTTTTATTCATGTTTTAGGTAGATGGTCAATAAGTATTTGTTGAATGATTGAGAGATTCTGAATGAATGAATGAATGAATGAAGAGGAATGATGAGAAAGGAACTATATAAAGCTATATAAAAGAAAACAATACTCACTGCCATTGAGTTGATTCTGACTCATAGCGTCACCAGGGCTCCTGTATTCAATTATAGGAGACAGGAAAAAGCAGCTAAAGATGTAGAAAGACTGAAAAGAGCTTTGGTTGCGGGGGGCGGTAAAAGAGGAGAAGCTATAAATGTAACCTTGAGACTCCAATTCTGCTTCCTTACTGTGCCACTCTGGGCACATTTTTTGATGGGGGAGTAATTTGTGAAAGCTTCTTCTAAATGAGCATGAACCCTCTGCTTCTAGTTTTAGAAGCTCACATGGACCCGTGGCTTTCTACAGCCACTGCTTCGTTCTCCCACCTGCATCCGGACTACTCTCTTCCTTTCATTCCATGAGTAATATTCTTAAAATAGTTGCACACTATTTTTAAAGTGGAGGCGGGCTATGTATGTGCAAAGGATTGTCCTTTGGAGAGCATCCAACATGAGGACACCAGGGAGCAGCAGCATCACCCTGCTTTATACATCAAATGGGCTGATCCTTCACCAGACCTTCCTTTGATGGCTGGAAACACTAGGAGCCTCTTTACCAAATTCCTGCAAATAACAAATTGATTTAATGTGAAATCGAGGATATTAGTATGTACTTTCCTTCTCCGTTTGGCCCTGCTTTAGCCAGTAGAGAATGAAAGCATCTCTATAGAGTATGTATGATCACTGCATGCGAAAAGGGGACCTTAGCAAGGACAGCAGTGTGGAAGAAGGGAGTGAAGACTTGTTTTGGGATGTGACCCTGGGTCAGGCAGTGCTCTATGTATTTTACACTAGCATTCTATTTTAATCCTTACACGATGTCAAAAATTGAACTACAAGTTTTATGTATAACCTCATTTTAATCCTTACACTGATGCAATGATATAATGATATGTATATAATACACATATGATGAAAGCCAAAACACTTAAATAACTTTCGAAGGTTATATAACAAATAAATGGCACAGACAAATGTGAAAGATGGGTTTATAACACTCTAAAAGCACATTGTTTTTTGATTTGTTTAATGTTTGTATTGTATGATAAAGAAATCACCCAATACAAACTTCATTAGAAAATATTGTTCCTGTGGAACGAAACCAAATATCATGAAAGAGACTAGGCTTGTTGATTGAATAGATATTGGTGAAACCTCTAGACTATGGTCCTTGTTCATTCTTCATGTCTAGAACTGAACACAGCCCTATGCCTCAATTTTTAGCCATGCAGTAGATAGGTCTGTGTGGGGAATGGTAACACTGTAAATGGGTACACACATTAGACTAGTCGGACATTTGGGAGTGTGGAAAACATTTACCTACACAGTTCAGGAAGGTTAGGGAAGAAGGAGGAATGGAAACAGGAAACACAGGAAGGACGTAGTGGAAGTGATGTTAACAAGGAGGGCATTGCAATGACTGGGTTGAAACAGCATCTATGAATCCTTGAATGTTAAATTGATGATGTGCTGTATAAACCTTGACTCAATTTACAATACAAAATTGATTTAAAAAAAAAGATTGTCCCAAGTTCCTTGAAATCTGAGATCCTATCTCTTGTTAGTCTGCTTAATCAATATTATAATTATACATTTTACATACATATTGGTTTACATACATCTCATTTCTTTTACCTTTGTGAATACCATGTGGGACAGGTACAAGTTTTCTCATTTCCAGTTTAAATACAAATATTTTTAAACCCTGAAAGATAAAATAATTTACCTGAAACCTTAAGAGGGTTGACTGTTTAGATCATCATCATTACCAGACTGAATACTTACCTATCCTTTCATTCCTTCTCCTAGTTACTCTAAACTCATTGCAAATTTGAACACGGACAAGGATACTCATGTCACTCCTGGTACATTCAATAAAGATTATTTGCCTGAGATGACTGTATCGTGGTTTTTAAGTTATCAGATGTACTTTTAAAAAACATTTTGTTGAGGACTTTTATAGGTCTTGTAAAAATCCATACATCAATTGTATCAAGGAAATTTGTGCATATGTTGCCATCATTATTTTCTAGACATTTATTTTCTATTGAGACCTTGGTGTCAGCTCCTCTTCCCACCCCTTCCCCACCCTTGTGTCCCCTTGATTAATTATAAATTATTATTTTCATATATTACACTGACCATGGTTTCCTTTCCCCCATGATTTTGTTGTTCATCTTACTGGGGGAGGGTGTGCAGTTATGCGTCAATCATAGTGATCAGTTCCCCTTCCCTTCCTTTTGCTCCCCACCTTCCCTCTGTCCTCTAGGTATCATTGTTCCCATTCCTGGTCCTGGATTCCATGCATCAAGAGCTCTATGTCTTATCTATACATATACACATACTCTGGTCTACCCTGAAGTGAAAGGCAGTACTAGGGTCACAATAGTGGGGGTGAGGAATCCTCAAGGAACCAGAGGAGTATTGTGTATTTCATCAATGCTTTAATGCACCCTAATTGACTCATTCTTTCCCCGAGACCCCTCTGTGAGGGGATGTCCCATTGTCTACAGATGGGCTTTGGTTCTCTGTTTCGACCCTCCTTTTTCTCAACAATATGGTTTTGTTTGTTTGTTTGTTTGTTTTGGGTCTTCTGATGCCTGTTAACCCAGTCCCTGCTAAATCTCATGTAGCAGGCTACCCAAGGCTGGTGTGTTTCTTCCATGTGGGTTTGTTGCTTCTCTGCTAGATGGCTGCTTGTTTCACTTCAAGCCTTTAAGACCCCAGATGCTATATCTTTTGATAGCCAAGCACCATCTGCTTTCTTCACCACATTTTCTTATGCACCATTTTGTTTTCAGCAATTGTGCCCGAAGGGTGGGCATATCTTATGTATTTTTGCGAGTTTGATATTTCCCTTCATTCTTCCTGGATTTTTGGATGTACCTATTACATGAAGAATAAGGTATTTCTATGTTTTCATGTAAAAGGATTAGACTATAAGATTGTTTCCCTGTATACATAATGGAGGGATGGGAATAAACTGGTTATAAAACAGCGTGCATTGGAGAGATGACTCTAGGAGATCAAAATGATAAACCTGACTCGAACAGTTAAAACATTGTCTGTTGGTCCCTCTAATACCGTTGGACCTGGTGTGGTTTTCAACATTTCACGTATTTGTGTGTGTGCGTGTGTTTCTTTTTCTTGGGGGTTAGCTCTGATATATTTTGTTATTGGGGATAGCCCTCTTGCGTTTTTGCCATATGGTTTTTGGTACATGAAGTCCAGGATTGATGAACCTGTAGAGACAGCAGGTAGCATGACGGTTCCTGGGGGGCACAATGGAAAGGGAGGGAGGTGAAAGAAGATGATATCAAGGAGTTCAAGGAAAAACACAGAATGTTTTGAAACTGTGGTAGCAAATGTACAATACTGCCTGAAGTGATAGAACTATGGAATGATATGATATCTGTATTGCCTCATAATAAAAGGTTTTTTTGGGGGGGGGAAAGCAATGCAAAGCTGATATTAGCTATTGCCTACGGTGTGTAAAGCAATGGGCAATGTGCTTTCACATAATTTGATTTTCACTTAAATTCAATGAGTTAAATGCATATTTCTTATATGATCAACGAAGTAAGATATTCTTTTATTTTATTTATTTATTTATTTAAAACACTTTATTAGGAGCTCATACAACTGTTATCGCAATCCATACACACATCAATTGTGTAAAGCGCATTTGAACATCATTCTCAAAACATTTTCTCTCCA
>NW_022103906.1:3228663-3254821 GCF_000313985.2 Echinops telfairi
GGTGCTGGGACCAGCCCCCTAGACCTCTCCACTGATTCCCTACTCCGCGCCGGCATGTTGTCTTCACACCTTGGAGCACTGGGTTGAAGTCTGGTTCCTCTTTTCCTGTGGCGATATAAACAATACCCTCCCCTTGGGTGGGTTAGCGCCCCATGCCCCGCTACCCATTTTAACACATGATCATTTAGCTACTGAAAAAAGAGCAATATGTATCCCCTTCCCTTAAACGAGTTTTCTTTCCTCTGGTAAAATTAAATATCATCTTTAAGGACACCTGCTAGTAATTGTTGTCATATTTAGAAGCCAAATTTGGGTTCATTCTTCTTAAATTACTCTGAAATTTCCATGCTGAATAACTCTTAATCTCAGGTCATTTTAACTCTTCCTTTGTTTTAGATCAAATTATGTGAAATTTTTGAGGAGTTTTACTATTTATCTTAGCTATTAAGTGCAAGAGCAAAATACAATTGTCATAGTTGTCTAGAGGTTTTCTAATTTGTGGCTTCTTTTAAGCAAGTGTGTTAAATGGTGGATTATTTGTAATACATATAGCATAACCAAAACCCCAAACTGAAACAAACAAACAAACAAAAAAAACCTCACTTCCATCGGATCAATTTTTAACTTTTAGCAACCTGTAGGTAGAGTAGAACTACCCCTGTCAGTTTCCAAGGCAGTAAATCCTTTTGGGAGCAGAAACCCTTTATCCTTCTCCCAAGGAGCAGGTGAAGAGTTTGAACCCCTGACCTTGTGGTTAGCTGCATAACATGTTATCCAGTATGCTACAGCATAGGACAGGATGTTTTCAGTTGAAACATGCTTGACACTTCATAATTTAAATATGTGTTTAAAAAATTTTATACTTGGATCAATTTAAGATTAGGAATCTACCATTTTTGGAGAATATAGAATATCTCACGTACTATGTTAGGTACTTTTGTATCTCGCTTGCTTTTCTTAGGGCTGCCTCTGAATTAAACATTGCTATGATTCAGACACAATTTAGGGCTGTTTCTGTTTTAGTTTGTTTTATTAGACAATGCAACTGTATATTTACAGCTGTTTATATGAAGCCTGTGAAACTTGAAAATATATGATCAACGTAAAGTTACCATTTAAAATCATCTTTATAATTATTTTGTGATTTTTAATTAAAAAAATGAAGTGAATATATATCATTCTGAATTAAACTGAAAACAAAGTAGATGTCTTTTCTCCTCTAGATAACACACACACACACACACACACACACACACACATCATACATACCATCTCTGACCAGTCAATTCTGACTCACGGTGACCCTAGGAGGTCTCATAGCAGTAGACTGCCATGTTTTCTCTCACTAAACAGCTGGTGAGTTTGAGCTACTAACTGTTCAGTTAGCAGCAGAGGGCTTAACCACGGTTTCACTACAGTTCTTCATATATGAATATAAATGTATGTATACATGTACGTAAAGATTCATGTATAATATTTTAATTCCCTTAAAATAAAGTATGTGTTAAAATATTTTCATTACTTATATTTGAGAATCCCGACTTTGGTTTTGTATTTAACTTATGAATTTTGGAGAATTAATTTAACCAATGCAAATATTAAAGGGTATATTTGAGTAACTATAAACTTGATATGTTCATATATAAAATTATTATATTTTAATGACTTTAAGACAACAATGAAATGTCTGGTTTTATATAGAATTTATTTATTTTTTAGTAAATTATTTGAACTCATAGCCTACTATTTCTATATGATGTATACCTATAGAATATAATTCAGCATATTATTTGCAATTTCCGAACTGTTTAATGTAAATAAGATCACATAGATACCAGTGGTTCAAAAACCATACAAAACCCTTAAAGTTTCTGTTCATAAATTAATTCACACTGACAATTGTAAAAGTTTATTTTCTTGTGTATTAATCACTTTAGGGATCACTTTAGTGGCAGCCTGTGAGCTCTGTAAGTGGAATCCTTACTTTCAATTTTCAAAAGGACATGTATAGAAGGTTGGGCCTGACAGATGGAACTGAAACTCACTAAAATCAAAGGAAACTTACAAGGACTGACCCTGTTTAAAGGTATAGTACTTTCTATAAATTTTGTTTCCTCCTTTGTATTTCTAAGAGGATGAGAAGACAGACAATTTAACATTGATAGTAACAATTTATTTGTACAGAGTAATGTTATTTCTAATACACTTTATGAGTTAATAAAGTGGACTGTATCATTTTATAACTTTAAGGGTTTTGTACGATTTTGAAAAAGGTGTCTAACTTAACAAATATAAAAAATTTCTGTTTCCCTACGTTTACCTCTAATTGTATCATAAAATTGATCATTTCATTTTTCATTGATTTTTTTTCATCTATGAAATCAAATGATCTTTTAATTTTCAAGCAACTTCTATTCTTTGAGCATGTAAAGAATTCATTGTAGTTAGACACTGTGAGCCAAAGGATATCAAAATGAGTTATTTTTCACAGGATTGTTCACGTGAAGTTTTAAGGAAAGAAAACAAAGGAGCGAGTTTTGTAAAATAAAACCCATCCAGGTTATCACCTATCCACAAATTAACCATCGTACACATCAAAGTGGTGGGGATTTATTAGGTGGAGATCACTGTACTGTGCTTAGAGAAATAGAAAGTTTTTAGGTATTCAACATTTTGTAAGGTGCTTAACAGTTAAAAAATAAGAAATAAATGAAGACAGTTTTATTTTTAACTTTTTCTAGCTATATCTGTATGTAAGAAATGTGGTACCCTAAAGATCTGTTAGTATCTAATGAAAATATCTTAAAATAAGAGTAATAAAATAATTCAGCTCTTTTAAATATATTTATTTCTACATATGGGTCAATGCACTTACATTGAACTTTTGATTACATAATTTTTATCATAAATTGAAGAATTCGAGTGAAGTATTCATGGAAGAGATGTAGACACATTCCCAATATTATTGATTGTCTTGCAAAAGGAGTTAAACAAAGTCAGTTTTTTTTATTTCTCAGTAGCTCACACTACAAATTCTATAACCCCGATTCTCAGTTCCATTCTTCTGTTAATGTGAATTACAATGCCAACCCATCTACTTTTTGAAATTATCACTGGGGATTAAAAAGGAATACTCTGAAAATTGTAAAGTGTTATGTAAAATTGAGGAAATAACATTACCCTAACATTATTTTTATTGGTGAAATATAGCCAGGTTGCTACCCTCCTCTATGTACAGCCTGTGTCACAGTCAACCCATGTGAGTCCATTGTATTAAAATTATAAAGTACATACAGTGGTTCAAATTACAAAGGAGTGCTACTTGTGAGGTGCACAGAAACATTATTATTATTATTATATTATGATGTTAAAGATGTTTTAGTGTATGTGAGTGAAATCGTTTCTTCAATGTTTGCAGGCGCAGAGCAGTGCCAAATCATTCTCACTGTATTGAGCAGATGCCCACTCCTCGTCACCCTGTAACACAAACTAGAACTTGCCCTCCGGGGTTCCTATACTCTCAGTCTGTACAGGAGCAGAAAGCCTCATCGTTCTCCCAAGGACCGAGTGGTGCTTTCAAACTGCTGATCTTGTGGTTAGCAGTCCACCCCATAACCCACTCTGCCACCAGAGTTTCACAGAAAGGTACACTGTATACTGAGATAAACATTTGACTCCCCAACATTAGGTAAGACCTGGGCCCTATTTTTCCAATTAACATATGCATGTGCCTTAAAGACAGATTTAGAAAAGGGAACAGATTCATTATATGGGACTGCCCATGATAAAACTAGGGCAAATGTGTTAAACCATGAAAAGATTTTAATCAGGGGCACAGTGATAACTCAACGGCTTCCTATATATTCTGTTCTGTTCATTCTCTTACCGTCTTGGAAAGAATGCAGCCATCCTCCCCACCAATTCTATCTGGCTTTCTTGCATGCCATTTAGGCTTTCACTTGGCAGTGGGCAGAGGAGTCCTGGGGTGTAGAGGTTACACATTGGGCGGAGATAAGAAATGTCCGCAGCTCTAAACCATCAGCTGCTCTAGGGGAGAAGGGCAACTTTTGCTCCTGTAAGCAGTTTGCGTCTCAGAAACACAGTTCTGCCGTGCCCTGTAGTCACGGTGAGTTGGCATCTACTCAATGGAAGGGAATGGTTTTTGTTTTATAGAATTATGTAATCTGTAGCAGAAAACTGTCATACAAATATAGAGGCATTTCAAATTTGCAGATGCACTGTGAGCATAATTTGGTGGTTTTAATTTGCACTTCTAGCAGCGCAGTGACTTCTATCCGGCCTTGTTACCTGTTTCCCTTGGTCTCTCCTCTCAGGAAGAGTCATAGGACAGCCAGTTTTGAAATACAATGTAACAACGAACTATTCTGCATTAAGGTTTCCTGGGGAGTGCTTGTCTGTGCATGATTTCCTCTGGCCTTGGAGAATTTCAGCCACGCCAGTTAGAAGAAACTTTTATAATGATATTTTCTTTGAAACTATATACTGAGGGCTATGTTAAATATACATATATCTTTATTTGGATGTATTTTTTTTTAATCATTTAACCACTTCATGGGAACCACTGACCACTTACCCAGACTCTAAAAGAGATGACTAATTTCCATCTGGTATCACTAGCTTTTAATCAATGTGGGTCCTTTACAAGGCTCACTTTTTTAACAATAAGGATCATGAAGTCAGCAAATTAAAACCCTCAAAACCACACAGAATCCTAGGTCTAATCATGACAAAGCCAATCAAGGAAGCAATACAAGTGTAATTTTTATTATCTGGAAGAATATTTGTATTTGTTAATTTAATTGTATTTATTTTTTTAAAATCTAAGTCTATCAACAAGGTAAGTTAAATTTGTTTAAAATCAGGTTTTTACTTAATTTGTTATGAAATTATTATTTTCTAGTAAAAATAGTCAATTGTATCAAAGTCCCAAGTAAAATGTATTCCATAATTGTGTAGTATTTATACAATTATTTATAGTCAATCTATTCCAAAAGATATTTAAAGAATTGACAGGATATTATATTACCATTCTTTAGTCGGTTTAAGGAGCCTGGGAGTACCTGAGCTGCTCACTGCATGCTAACTGTAAGGATGGAGGTTCAAACCCACCAGCTCCTCTAAAGAAAAAGATTTATACTCTCCCGAGCCCTCTGGCACTGTTTTTATTTCCTTTTAATAAATTTAGTTTTATGGCTTTTATTGCTAAATTATCAATGATAAAAAATAAAATATTTTACATTTATAATTTGCATTATTGTTATTTGTACCCACATCACCTATTATATTGCCTCATGAAGAGGACTATCAACTGATCTATAACAAACTACAGAAATGATCCCTGAAACTATAGTCTTAACTGATCTATAACTCTATAAGCTGATCAACACTAACTTGTGCACTGTAATGTAATATACTTATTAAATATTTGGGGAGAAGGGATGGTAAAGTTGAAAATGAAACTTTTTTCCCCCTTTTCTTGGTATATCCCCAAATCCACTGTTAACCACTGTGCTTGAAAAATTCTGCTCTATATGGCGAACACACCATTGATTCTGCGCCTTCTGTTGAGAACATGGCAGGGTTTTCAAGGTGGAAAAAAAAATGAATCCCAGATCATAAAACACACTCAAGAACCATAACCACAGGTCTGTTTTATCATCTTAAGAAGCAAAATGGAGAAAGCTGTACAAACCCAAATTGCTTCCTAGAGCAAGGATTCATTCATTGCAGTCCTGAAGGACTTCCGTGTCAGAGCACATCAACGTTTCGAAGAATGTTTTCTGAATTCACTTGTATTGTACTGAATGTTACAGGGACACAAATATTAATGTGATACATTTTCTCTCTCAAGTGGTTTGATTTAGAAAGAGAATAAATTTGCAAACTAAAGTCTGAAGGTAAATTGCATTAAATCACTTTCAGGGACGTCTGCTTAAAATGCATATTTCCTTGACCCCTTCCTAAATCGTCAACCCAAATCGAGATTTGTAGTAGATCTCTTATTGATGCATACTTGCATTAACATTTGTAAACCAGAGGATAGGATTGCAGAAAGAAGAAGGAGAGGAGGGAAATTGTCAATTAGGAAAATTACCACAGGTAAGAAAATGTAGATGGGAAGTGAGGGGCAGAATACAATTCATTAGTTTTGAATGAAGTATGTATTTATTCATTTAACAAGTATGTTTATACTGTTTACTGTACCATTGTTTGCACAGGAGAGTTTAAATTTATTAGACATTTGTTTTCTGCAGCTGTAGGTTAAGCAATGACTAAGAGACAGCATGTACTGAATGATGGAGACTCACATATGAGGGAGAAAGAAAATTTGTTTTCAATAAATGAAACAAATCAACTATAGAAGTCTACTTTCTCTGATTGCAAAATAAATATTCAACTTACTCACTTGTAAAATGAGGACTAGACACTATAATACAGAAAGTATGAATATTTTAAATGATTGTAATTAAAATAGTAACATACTTGAGTAATAATAGTATTTCATCTGAAGTAATATGGAATGTGAATGCATATACATTTTAATCCAAAATTAGGCTGTGGAAAGTTTAAGGGGACTTTTATGTGTACTTTGTATTTTCATGATATATTTTATGTAGTTCAGATATTTTCATTAGACTTGTTTCAAGAAAAAGCACATTTTTTTTCTTTTGCTATGTTAACTTTAAGTTCAATTACATGTGCTTGAACTATGATCATTCAGTCACTTACAGTATAAGAAGGCTTCAGAAGTCCTTGAAAAATGGATTTTAACATAATGGAATTTTCCCATGAACTGTTTGAAGCCCTTTCATTTCTGTCACAATGGAGGTTCACTGATTCCTGCACTGGAATCACTGGGGGCGCTGTGCCATGGAGAGCCTTGGTTCCAGCCCTTGGAACATCAGTGGTGACGTTTGACTAGACTAGGCAACTCCCTGAGTGGTGCAGACATTCATGTGCTCTGCTGCTAACCAAACGGTTGGCAGCTGAAACCCATACCTTGTTTCACAAGAAAAGCCTAAAAGATCTACTGCCGGAAAATCATACCGGTTGAAACCCTGATGGCGCAGTCCTACTTTGAAACGCGGAAATCAGAATCAACTGGACTTCAGGCAGCTCAGGTGAGGGGGTGTGGTGCTGGGGTCAGAGAGGACTCCTTCACCTCACATGTGCATAAAGGAGGGCTGCTGCTCCTTCTCACTGCCTGAGGGGTGATGGGGAAGAGGTTCTAAGGTCCTCAAGTGATCATCTCTCAGATGTTACATTTGGTGTCAGTGCTCAGAGGTATGGCTGTGAATCACCGGCACCTAAGTGTCAGGGATATGGAGGGAGTTTTTGAGAAATAAATTGTGTGCCTTATTTAACACTGCGAAAGGGCTACCTAGGGCAATTTTCCTGTGGCCAGAATACACAGATGCTGAAACCAAGATGCTCAGGTGTGTGTTCCAAAAAAAAAAAATAATGATGATGACATATCTAGCTTAAATTAGCTCTCTTCTCTCCTCCAGGTCTAAGGACAAGCTATTAAAGTTTTTAGATGTGATAAGCACAAGGTATGTTGCTGCTGGCCTAAATATTGCCAACCTTTTCATGGGAGTATTGTAGTCCTCTCCCTCTCTGATGAACTGGAGAGCTAATGCTTGCCAGGCGCTAAGCCATTTAATAGTGGGAAATGAATGCCGTGTTAAGTTGCTCTGAGACCTTTCCCAGTGGAAAGCAAACTCTATAAAAGCAAGTGAGAATTAGTTACTCATTTAGAATACAAAGAGGTGGAGAGCTGTAGCATGCGGGATTAATGAGTTGATGTGTGTAGGGTGCTTTTAGGATCTGGAGTACTTTGTAAGCAACAACAAAATATACATCATTATATAACGGAACCTCAGAAACATCAGAACCCAGAGAGAAGTTGCAGGTGTCCCTCAGCCTAGTAAAAATGGGCAAATATAGAAAAATGTTTTAGGAGGTGCTTACAATGCATGAGAATATTGAACAATAATTTGTGGAAATAACATGACCTTCTCAGATGTTTTAGCATTCCGTGTCAATTTGCCACATGATAGTGATGAGTTGAGAACAACTATGCTTTGAAAGAACATTGAACTTGAAGACTGAAAATCTCTCTTAAATTGACCATTTTGATTCTTTAAACAAAATATTTAATGTTTTTGAACCTCAGCTATCTCACCTGCCAGAAATCATGCCTACTTCTCGGGGTTTCATAATTTCTGTTCTTCTAAAAGATGTTTTCCTTCATCTGTTCTATTGAGGCATCATCAGTAAAGTGTACAGTTTGGGTCATTTTTTTCTGTGGTGGTGATAGATTTTGCACTGTGCCTCCCACAATTTCTCATTTAATTTTATGTATAACCATGATTCAGCTGCATGTCAAGGGCTGTAGGCTATGACCCTGCTGTCTATAACTAATGTTCTGTCAAAATGAGCTAACTAGAGGTGCTAGGGTTAGAAATATTTCCTCATGCCATTATAATATGGTAGATATTTTCTAAGAAGTTTTTTTAGAACTTCATTTTTTCTTAGTTTTCTGAATCTAACCTGTCAGAGACCATGTAAATTAGAATGAAGAGGAATTAAAATCATCAGGGTCTATTTTTGTATACCATTAATTGAAAACTAAGCCAAATTCTCTGAGTCTTAAACAATTTATTTTGAAAAGGTTACCCTTTTGATTCCTTGAGACAAAGCAAAATGTGTATGTGAAAAATAAACCTTTCAGAAATCTCTGTTTGAAAATCTATGTAGCAGGAGATCTAAAAATCAGGTGTCCGCTGTGTTCCTTTGCAAATATAAGTAGGAGAGCTAAAATACAGGCAATATGTGAATTGTGTTACCAGTAAAATTCACCAACTAGAGTCCCAGAGGATATTCATATTGAAAAAGTATTACACAGAGAGGCTGGGATTTGGAGACATTTCTAAACAGAGAAGTAAGTAAAAGGATAATGATGCGGTACAGCAAGTCTGGATCTGATGGTTAATGATGCCTTTCTCTCTCAGCCACGGCACGTACACCACTACTCCTCATTCCCAGAGTGCTCTAGTTGTCAGCTAATTTATGTCTTTCTCTCACATTATCCACTACCGCAGCAAGATGAGCGAAGGAAGTATGGGCCCTTGGGGATTCCGGAGCCTTTCAGCCTCTTTGTTACCACGTGATACTGCAATTGGGTTTAGGTCTTAGTAAGCAGACACTGCAGTCAAAGTCTGAATTTTCAGTGCATGTTTCTCTGATTATATTGGTGTGAACTGTGTAGTGATAATGAAACCAATGACTCGAATCATTCATTAAGTATATTCCAGTGTCTGCTTGTTTCCATGCATTCGTCTAAACATTGGAATGTATTCCTGAACAAAATAGGAAGTGATCCCTGGCCAGATAAAATCGCTCAATCACTTCCTACACACTCTGGTTAAATTTTCAGAAAATAAATAAATATTTTCATTGTTTTCTCTTTTTATTTTTTGCCTATTGATGTTATGCTTTATCATAGTTGTTTTCTATTGAAAAATTTCAAACAATATTATGAGCATTTGCTTTTTCATTATTATTATTATTTTAATCTAGTTACATTTTTACAATGTTCAGATCCTGTTTTGTAAAAAATAAATAAATTTGGCTATTATTTCCAAAATGGTTACCTTTTTAATGTTAAATCTTATAAAATTATTTTAAGCATACTTTAGATACATCTAATTTTTAAAAATATATATTATCAAATGCTATTTTACCCATTGTTATAGATTTAATTAGGTTGTCCCAAAATATGTTCTGGTCCCTCTACTTATTGATGTGATCCTGATTGACAATAGGGCTTTTGTTATGCTAATAAGATCACAAAGAGTAGGGGGTCAACTCAATCAATCTTGAGTTGTCAAAAGACATTTGAAAATAATTAACAATCTACAATCTATCAAGGGGCCAGGTGGGTTGGGGGGGAGGGCGAGCGAGGCACAAAAAGAGGAGCTGATCCCAAGGGCTCAGTGGACAGTAAGTGTCTGGAGAAGGACGGTGGAGTAGATGTATGGATATGTCAGATACCAGTGATGTACGGATTGGAACAAGAGTGTAAGAGCACCCAATAACATGGTTATACATAAAAAAAGAGTTGTCAAAAGACTAGACTAGAGGCAGAAACACATATAAAGAGAAGACAGAAGCCAAGGGATAGGGAACAATTTGGATTACCAATAGGGAAAGACGTCCCACTAGAGACAATGGCTTTAGTGTTGTTGCTAATGTACAAAAGCACCAAATACAAGGACTACTTTGAAAAAGAAAACTGGTTATCAGTGCCATAAAATAGTGAAGTCATACAAATAATATGATTGTTTTAAAAGTACATATTCTGCCATTACCCAGAGCAAAGCTCCCCTCAATATGAGAATTCATACCACAAATATTTATTGGGCCCTCTCTAGGTTCGGCAGTGTTTTAGGTTGGCAAAGGAAAGGTCCACCTGCATCAATCTTGAAGTTTAGGAGGGGACTTCAAAATGTTATTTCAAAAACATGGACTACAAAGATGGATTTTTTCCCCATGAGTTTTTGTTCTGTTTTTAAAAAACTGTCTTATTGGCATTTTATCAATATATCATATAATTTAATAGTTCAATCATATCAAGACAAATTATACAATCATTACCACAATCAATTTTAGAACATTTTTTCTTCCTTATCCTGATTGTTAGTAGTGCAATTATTATTAGTTTTTAATTGTAGCAAAAATATACACCACAAAACATTCTCCAGTTCAACAACTTTGGCATATGTAATTCAATGCCATTGATTATAATCTTCTTACTGTGCCACCATTATTGATTTCTTTTTTCCAAATTATTCTACCATCATTAACATAAACTCAATGTCCCCAAGCCAAAAAATTTTTCCTTCTTCACCTATGGAAACCATTGGGCAACTTTGGATTCTTTCTTTCTTTTTTTTTAAGTAGTTTTCTTGATATACAATTCACATATCATACACGTCCATAGTTAAGTTGCTTTTTAAAAGAGTTGTATATACATCATCATCAGTTCTAGTGCGTCTTCCCCTCCCTCATTCATTGTTTGCTCCCCAATCCCCTTCACTGCCCCCACCCCTCATATTTAAACATATATTTGCCTGTGTTTTGTTGGATATTGACTATGTCTGAGCACTGTTGTAATAGACTTTCATGAAGCTGACATACGAGAGGTTCATAGAATTAAGAGAAAAACAAGCTCTACCTCAATCAGCACGAGCCAGCTCCTGACCGAGTCTCTCCGCCTTGTAGTGAGGTGCCACCAAGTCATTCCAGCCCATCGGGGCCTTGTGCACAACAGAACAAATCAGTGTCTTTCTGCAGCATCCTCACAATTGTCCCTATACTTGAGCCCATCGCTGCAGCCACGCTGTCAGTTTACCTCCTTGAGGCCTTTCCTCTTCTTCATTGCCCCTTTTACTTTACCAAACATGATGTCCTTCTCCAGGGACTGGGCACTGGTCTTTCCTGATAGGACATCCAAAGTATGTGGGACCAAGTCTTGCCATCCTGGCCTCAAAGGAACACTCTGACAGGACTTCTTGCAAGCATTTATTCATCCTTTTAGCAGTCCGTGGTAAGTTCAATATTCTTCTTCTTAATCACAATACAAATGCATTGATTCTTCTCCAGTCTTTATTCAATGTTCAACAATCAAATGTATAGGAAGCAATTGAAAATACCATGGCTTCAGTCAGTCCTGTCTTAGTTTTCCAAGTAGCATCCTTGATTTTCAATACTCAAAAGTCTTGGCAGCAGATTTACCTAAAGCATCATTTATTTTAATCGCTTGACTGTTGTTTCCATGAGCCCTGATTGTGGATTCAAGATAGACAAAATCCTTGAAAATTTCAACCTTTTCTACATGTGTTATGATGTTACCTATTGAACTATTGGTCTAGTTGTAAGGAATTTGGTCCTCTTTACATTGAATGATTACCCACACTGAAGGCTACAATCCTTGATCTTCATCAGCAAGTACTTCAAGTCTTCCTTGTTTCAATTAGCATAATTGTGTCATCAGCACCTCACAGGTTCTTGATAATACTTCCCCTGATCCTCATGCCACTTTATTTTTATATAAGCCAGCTTCTCTGATGCTTTGTTCAGCATACAGATTGAATAAGTATGGTGAGTGGATACAAAATTACTGCACAAGTTTTCCATATTTTAAACCATGCTGTATCTCCTTGTTTGAGTCCCACAACTGCCTCTTGATCCATATTCAGTTTGTGTCCTGGAATTCCTATTCTTCTCAAGGTTATCCATAGTTTATTATGATCCACAGAGTCCAACGTATTTGTATAGTCAATAAAATGCAAGTAAATATATTTATGGTCTTCTGTGCTTTCAGCCAAGATCCATCTGACATCATCCATGATAATTCCTTTTTCCATGCCCTCTTCTGAATCTGGCCTGAAGTTCTGGCAGCTCCCTGTCAACGTACTTCTGCAACCTTACAGTTGCAAATTTTAGTTTTCATTTGCTATCAATTATATTGCTCTGTAATTTGAGCATTCAATCAGGTTACCTTTTTTTGGAATGGGTACACATATGGATCAATTGGCCAATTAGCTGTTTTCCAAATGTGCTAACATAAACAAGTGAGGGCTTCCAGTGCTTCATCGGCTTGCAAAAACATTTCAACAGGTATCCATCCATACATAAAGCTTGGTTTTAAGCTAATGTTTTCAGTGCAGCTTGAACTTCTTCCTTCAGCACCATTGGTCCTTGCTTATAAGCTGCATCTTAAAATGGTGGAATGTTGAAAAGTATTTTTGTTTTTGTTTTTTTTTGTCAGTGACTGTGTATTATTTCTATCTTCTTTTGAGGCTTCCTGCATCAGTCCGTATTTTGCCCATAGAAACTTTCAGTACTGAAACTAGAGGCTTGAATGTGTTTTTCTTGTGTTCTTTTACTATAAGATATACTAAGCATGTTCTTACCTTTTGGTTTTCTAACTCTAGGTCTTTGCACATTTCATTATAATATTTGACTTTCCAAAACTTTGAGTTTCCAAAAACTGCCCTTTGAAATTTTGTATTCAACTCTTTCACTCCATAGGTCCTGATAAAAACCACATGTTATCTTACTATTATTTTTTTCTAGATTATTGACTTAAACAACCAGAGGAGCTTGCAAAGTACAGGACAATTAGCAAATGAACTATGCGAGATGGGGACAGCATGCAGTTATAGCACTGATGGTGCAGTTACTGTGGAGTCCTTCTTAAACGCTTGATGAGCCCATGCACAACAGAACTATGTGAAGACTATTCCTACAGCATCTTGTGAGTGGTTGTGAACAAAACGTTGAGATTCATAGAATTTTCACTGGCTGGCTTTCAGAAATAGATCACTATGGCTGGCTTCCTATTCTGTATTAGTCTGGAAGCTCTAGTAAAACCTATTTAGCATCATAGCAATATCCAAGCCTTCACTGACAGATGGGTGGTGGAGGCACTTTAGTTGCAGTCACTGAAAAATCAAATCTGAATCTTTCAGCATGGAAAGTAAAAGTTGTTCCACTGGATTAACAATAACCTCCTGAAGTTATGCAGTAGACAAGAAGTTTGGCCATCCTACCCTGAATTTGTTTGGTTTTTTTGTCGGTTTTAAGTAGTTGTACATTATTGTTAAATGCTGCTTTTATAAGTCACTGTAGAGGACCCAGTCTCCAGAGGTCATAGGTCACCTACTTTTACTCCCTATAGGTGAGCTTCCTGTGGCTGTATTCTTCTATATGAACAGGGTGTTCTTGGATAAAGAATAAGTTACTTAATTTTATTTCTTAGTTGTTACTGTTTTTACTTTCTGAAAAACTAGAATAAAAGGTGGAAAAGACCTTTAATTAGAATAATCTGTTGGATGGGAGGAAAATACCATTTCACCACCTCTCCTTTACACTATAATTTGCCTTGCATGTTAATGTTTTTATAGATGGTCAGAAAACTGATAAAAAATGTCTACCCCATTAGCTGAAATTTCATTTTTCAATTATTTTATCTTTCCTAATAACAGAGTCCTCTGTCAGCATCATATAAACACATAATGCTTCATCTTAAAAATAAATGATCTCTTATAGAGATAAGAATAGTCTCACAATTTTCTATGACTGGATAGCTTGTGTGTGTGTGTGTGTGTGTGTGTTTTAATAAACATTTAAGATGGCCTCCTGACTTAAGGGAACAATCATAGAAAAGGTAGCTGCATCAAACTCACAAGAAAGAATCACTCAAAGGTTTTGGTTCCATGTGGCTTAATATAAACCTTTCAGCCACAATGATTTTAAAAGAAAGGGAACATTAATTGGCTTGCTCAAATCAAGTACATACACTGGAACAGATCGATGGGGAGTAATTTAAAAACTGTTCCTCGTCTCTCTTTTCCTTTTCACCGCCAATTTTATTAGGGTTTGAAGTAACATAGTCCCTATGTGTTGGGTTGCCACCCACAAACTCAGCAGTTGAGACAAGCATTTCCAGGGGAGCAAGGTCAGGGTCTCTACCCTGGAAAGTTTTAATGTGTTGGAAACCCACAGGAGCCGTTCCATGACATCCTTCCTATAGGCTCACTATGAGTTGGATTCAACTTGATGACAAGCTTTGGTTTGAATGTTGGCACTATGCCAGGGAGTAGGTATATAAAGCAGACAAAGGCAAAGAGAAAATATGCTAAGATGGGCAGCAGTAAATGTCCTTCCTGTTACTAGGTAACCAGAGTTTTATGAATGTAAGACACATTGTGTTTCTATATAAATGAATTGAATGTTATACAACCAGGGGATCTTAAACATGAATTGCAACCTTGTTTCCCAAGAACCAGACAATCATTTATGAGTCAAACTGTGTTGGCCCAATTTAATCTTATTTTAAATATTATGAAAGTGAGATTCTTAGGAATAATCAGTGTGCAATCCGTAACATTGGTTTAGGGATATCCAAAACAACTGATTCTTAGAATACCATTTGGAAATCATATCTATTTGGTTGACATGTATTTATTAAATATTTACTATACGGGGCCTTAGTGGTACCATGACAAGTACAAAGTATGTGTTTTAGGCACTGTAAATTTTCAACATTGCAATGGACCAAAGAAAGGTAACCTAAGAGAAAGCAGATTATCAACCAGCATCAACAACATCATACATAAGTAAATATTAAAACTTGTTGCTGAAATCCATAGACAGGTTAACTGTCTGAAGTTCAGATTACCAAGGAGATTTAGAATGAGGGGAGTGTTGTTAGTGTTGGGTGCCTTCGAGGAGGTCCCGACTCATTGTGACCCTAAGTACAACAGAATAAAATGTCTCGGGGCCCCGAACTATCCTCATCATTGTTCTTATGTTTGAGCCCAGTGTTGCAGCCACCGTGGCAATCTGTATTGCAGAGGTCTTTTTTCATTTTTTAATCATTTTATTGGGGGCTTGTACAACTCATCACAATCCATACGCACATCCACTGTGTCAAGCACATTTGTACATTAGTTGCCATTATCATTCTCAAAACATTTGCTTTCTTCTTGAGTCCTTGGTATCAGCTCCTCATTTTCCCACTCCCTCCCTGGTCCCCCCTCCCTCAGGAACCCTTGATAATTTATAAATTATTATTATTTTGTCTTATCTTACACTGTCATACATTTCCCTTCACCCACTTTTCTGTTGTCCATCCCCAGGGAGAAGGTTATATGTAGATCCTGTAATCAGTTACTGATCCCAAGTCTATCTTACAAATCTGGCTAAACCAGAGGATGTACATTGGTGCAGATAGGAGCTGGAAACACAGGGAATCCAGGACAGATGATCCCTTCAGGACCAGTGCTCAGAGTGGCGATACCGGGAGGGTGGAGGAAGGGTAGGGTCTTTTTCTTTTTCACGGCCCCTCCACTTCACCAAGCATGATGTCCTTTTCCAGAGTCTGGTCTCTCTTGTAACATGTCCAAAGTACATGAGATGAGGTTTTGCCACCCTTGTTTCTAGGGGGCATTCCAATAGTATTTGTTCTAAGACAGATTTCTTTTTTAGGTGGTCTTTGGGAATTTCAGTATTCTTTGCCACCATCATTCAAATGCATCGGTTCTTCTTCAGATTTCTTTATTCGATGTTCAACTTTCACCTGCATATGAGGCGATTGAAAATAGCACTGGGCTGGCTCAGGTGCATGTTAGTCCTCAGTGTAATATCCTTCCTTTGCGAGACTCTAAAAGGATCTCGTGTAGTAGATTTCCTCAACACAATGCATCCTTGGATCTCTTTATTGATGCTTCCATGGGCATCGATTGTGGATTCAAGCAAGATGAAATCCTTGACAATTTCAATCATTTCTCCATTTGTCATATTGGTCCAGTTGTGAAGATTTAAGTTTCCTTGACATTGAGTTTAATCCTTATTGAAAACTGCTATTTTTTAAATCGTCATTAGCAAGTGCTTCAAGTCTTCTTCATTTTCAAGAAATGAAGTTGTGTCGTCTGCATATTGAAGACTATTAATAATATTAATAAGCCTTCCTCAAATGCTGGTGCCATGTTCTTCTTTGTGTAGTCCAGCTTCTCTGATTCTCTGTTCAGCACATAGGTTCACTACGTTTAGTGAGAAGACACAACCCTGACACACACCTATTTTGATTTTAAACCATGCAGTACTCCCTTGGTTGTAAGCAATGAATATAAAAATTACATTTTAATGTGTGGATCATAACAAGTGATGGATAACACTACAAGGAGGAACATTACAGAGATACTTAATATTTCATATGAAGAATCTACATAAACCAATAGTCTCTATTCAAACAGAGAAAGATATTGCATAATTTAAAATCAGGATAGCTGTGAGTCATGATTATATCCTTTCACCATACTTATTCAATTTATAAGCCAAGTAAGCAATTGGAGAAGCTGAGAAGCTGGACTACATGCAGAATCTTGGCTTCAGAATTGGAGCACAACTCTTTCACAACCTGTGATATGTAGATGATACAATGTTGGTTCCTGAAAGTGAAGAGGATTTACAGCACTTACTGATAAACATTCAAGACTACAGCCTTCACTATGGGTTGCACCTCACAAAACTGGGTCAACAGATAAGGTCATGATAAACAGGAAAGATCGAAATTGTCCAGGAATTCCTTTGTCTTGGATCTACAATCAACACCATGGAAGCAGCAGTCAATAAATGAAGCTATGTCTTACAATGGAAAGATCGGCTACACAAGACCTTTTAAAGAGCGTGTGCTCACAGAGTAGAGATGTCATGTTGAGCACTAACGTGCACCATGTATTCCCAGATGTCTCATATGCACGTGAAAATTGGACAATGAACTAAAAGGAACAAAGAGGAGTTGATACATTTTCATTATAGTGTAGGCAAGGAATATTCAATATACCATGAATTTTCAGAAGTTTTTATAAATGTTTGTTAGAAGAAGAATAGGCAACATGTTCTTCCGAGTGAGAATAGGGAAACTTTATCTCAAATTCTTTGGCCTTATTACCAGGAGAAACAATTCCCTGGAGGTTTTCTACAATTCTAGTAAGAAAAAACAAGAAAGAAGAATCTTGTAGGGAATGTAATAGTTTCCCTACTCTTGTCATGATTAATATTTATTTATTCATTTGTTGTATAAGTACATGCTGTAGAGCACATAGAAATTCTAACTGAAGGGATCAAGTATCAGGCATCATCAGAACCAAAAATCTTACCATAGTGAAAGAGGGGGGAGTGCGGGGTGGAGACCCAAGGTCCATTAGTAGGCCACTGGATATCCCCTAACACAAGGGTCTCAGGGAGGAGACAAGCCAGTCAGGGTGCAATGTAACAACGATGAAAACTACAACTTTCCTCTAGTTCCTAAATGCTTCCTTCCCCGCCCCACCACTATCATGATCCCAATTCTACCTTACAAATCTGGCTAGACCAGAGGATGTACACTGGTACAGATAGGAACTGGAAACATACAGAATCCAGGGCAGATGATCCCTTCAGGACCAGTGGTATAAGTGGTGATACTGGGAGGGTAGAGGGAGGGTGGGTTGGAAAGGGGAACCGATTACAATGATCTACATGTGATTTCCTCCATGGGGGACAAACAACAGAAAAATGGGTGAAGGGAGATGTCAGACAGGGCAAGATATGACAAAATTATAATTTATAAATTATCAATGGTGAGGGAGGGGGGAGCGGGGAGGGAGGGGAAAAATGAGGACCTGATGCCTGGGGCTTAAGTGGAGAGCAAATGTTTTGAGAATGATGAGGGCAATGAATGTACAAATGTGCCTTACAGAATTGATGTATGTATGGATTGTGATAAGATTTGTATGAGCCCCCAATAAAACGATTAAAAAAAAAAAAGAAATTCTAACTGAGCTAATGACAGGAGATAAGAATACAATGTAGGGAAGAAACAACTCTTAAAAAACAATTTTATTTATTTATTTTGTCACTTTTTTGTATTGTTGGTTCCTTCTCTCTTTCCCACAAAAATAAATTTGATTTTTACTCTTTAAAGTAGTCAGATTATAACACAAAAAGAGAGAAAATATGACGACAGAATGAAATTTTCCAATTAAAATTACTGGCCCTAACCCATGCCAGTTGCTTCATTTTCCCACCGCACTTAAGAAGCTTTTGATAATTGTAAAATATATGATAGGTAACATTGATATAGACTGAAAAAAATTGCCTTATAATAAAACAGACCAAATTCATAAATATTTTCATATGCTTGAAACTAGGAATTTGTGTGTGGTTAATTTTGTGAGTGAATTAGGGCATGTATGTGTGGACTTGGTTTTCAATGAATCTCTATGGCACGTCCACTCAAGAGATTTGGGGTCAATACTATCAACTGTGAAATTTACCTTAACATTTTGTTTGTGAGCTGAAATAACCTTTCTTCCCTTATAAAAATAAAACTCTACATTGAGATTTTAATTTGATCACCTGATAAAGTTATCCTAATAAAAAATGTTTATCATGTGACATAGCACTATATGTCAGTCTATCAGTACAAGAGAAACATGATTAAACATCAGGGTGTCTTTGAAAAATTTAGAAAATATTGCAATGAATACTCCCCTTCCCCAATGTTTCCATGACTTCATTTTATCAACCTGTAAAAGATAATGTTCATGTTACATATTAGCACGTTCAGAAATTTGAAGCTGGATCCACTTTGTGTTGATCATGAGCTGGATTTGTGCCATTTACCTTTTCAAAGTAAAATTTAAGTTATATGAGTTATTTGTCACATGGATGAATAAATAACACAGAGTTTAGATGTAAACAATCTTATTTCAAACCACGGGTCAATAATTTATTAACCATGTAACCTAAATATCTCTTCTCTTTTCCCTTCTGTGAGAGTGAAGGAAAACTAATTAGAATTAGCATGTGTGGAAGCAACTAGCATGCGACCTGTCACACATTCGTCACTAGTCAGTGTGCGCTCTTCTTCGTCTTCTCAGAACATCTGAGAGCTCACTGAGGGCTAGGCTGTGGATGTCTATTTTGGTATTTAAACAAGCCGCAGAACAACAAATGGACTAATAAACCATTATAGCTGGAAGGAAGGGCCCTTCTTAGAGAACCAACCCTTTCCATTTTTCTCATGAACATAATTAGTTTAGTGACAGAATAAGAGCTCAGATTTCATAAATTTCAATTCTTTGTGAAGATAGAACAAAAGATATCAAAAGGATGGATGAACAGACAGGATGGTTATAGCACAATGTCAATATCTCCCCATGGCTCTATTTGGGCAACTTGCTTACTTTGAAATCCAGGTGAAGTTCTCTCTACTTGCCCCAGAACAGAGAGAGGCCAGCACCCTCAGACAGTGCAGGTAGATGTGACAGAGAGCCTGAGTACCTTTTAGAAAGGGTTTATGAGGGTCTGGGGTTGTGTATGGTAATCATGTTTCTTCTGATGCAACCTGCCAATCCTTTTTACCTTTGGATGCAAAGAAAGGAAAAGGAAAAGAAAAACAAAGCACATGAAACAAAACAAGGAAGGCCACTGGAGCAGATAAGACTGAATGTTACGCAGCCACGGCAGTCAAGCTGTCCACTGGAGTCTCTGGACTTCAGAAAGCTGTGACACGTTTTCAGGCAAATTAATGGAATCTCTGTTTAAATTAGGGGAAGATCTAAATTCTAGAGATCTTTGGTGAACTATGAACCATGAATCCAGTGCCCCAGAGGGTGTGGTATCACCCACTTTGGAAATTTTGGTTTCTTACTTATTTTCTTCATTTATAGCTTAACTACTCCTAGTTTTACCATGTATTTTATTACATTTCAATCTCAAATAGGAGACATAGACAACGCTTTAAAAAGCAAAAATTGTTACCTAAGTGGTTCATATCTTGAGTAAAAGTTTCTACAAATGAAGAATTATCTTTGTGGCCAATGTGTCCAGGTTCCTACTGACCAACAGGACAGAAGACTGTGGTCTGTGAAAAAAGTACAATATCCAGCGAACGAGGTGGCAGAAGTGCGATAATTAAAACAGAGCTCAAAGGTTGCTAATAGAGGCGTGAATTCTGAAAATGCTGACTTGGGCAATAGATTGTTAATACTAAGATAATTTAATTTACTTATATAAGTTCAAGTAGATAATTTATTAAAATTAAAAAAAAATACATCACATCATAAATTTTGCTTCTTAATGTTAGCGAACCATTAATCTTCCTTTTCTCATTTAGGTAAATCCTTTTCTCTAAAAATATCTAAATGCCATACTCAGTAAAGAGGGTCAGCAGCAAAGAGAAATACCCTCAGCGAGATAGATTGATAGTGACTGGATCAATGGGCTTAAACACAGCACTATGAAAATCTTATAGGACCTAGGAGTCTGTGTTTTGTTGCATATAAGTTCCCTAAAGTAAATGGCATGACTGATGGCTATTTCTGACCTCCTCTGACTCCCCTATTGCACAAGGCAAGGGTCAGACATGCCTTCACTCTCCATCCTTATGCACCCTATGCAGGCCCCAAACATTCCTCCCAGGGCAGTCTGCATCTATTCTGGGTTTAATAGTTCTTTGTAGTGGCCACACACAACTCACAGACAATATTCACAAGTAAGAGGGCTTATTAGGGGAGTTAGTAAGTTACTATGAGACAGTATCACAAAACATCAAGCATACAGTCATTGATCCACAGCAGCATCTCTCCTCAAACATCTCTCTCCAGTCCTTAGCATCTCAGCAACATGGATCTTTGGTTTCTGCCTCTGTAGGCCAGAAAGCCAATCCATTCCTGTGCGTCAAAGTCCCATAGTCTAAAGGTGCTGCTCCCCTGTTCAGTCTCTATGTGTTAGCCTCTCGTGTGTCTGGCCACAGCCTCTACCACTTCAGACAGTTCTTGAGTATGCTCCACATTCAATGGTCCTGACTGCTTCTGCTTCAAGGATGGTTTACCCTTCTAGGCAGGGGTTGGTGCAAAAAATCTGGCCAATCCCCTCTTTTACTGTTCAAACAAAAAGACAAAGACTCACTGCCACTGAGTCAATGCTTACTTATAGTGACCCTATGGAACAGGACAGAACTACCTCTGTGGGTTTCTCTGAGACTGTACTGTAACTCGTTTTTTTAATTTCATTATTTGTCTTCCATTTTATTGAGAAATTACCAGAGGTTTATTTCCTCTATAGAGCTCACAAACGTATGTCGGGTTCCCACTGTCATCCATAGCTTTCTGTAAACCAGAATCTGGCTCTGATACAATTCCTTCCTTCAGCCTTGGATGATAGGATTTCCCATCCTTCAGTCACTAATGTGCGGCTTCCATATGTACTTAGTAGAAATCTCACTTAGATGGCTGCTTGTTTGGAAAGAAACCTTTAGAACCCCAGAGGCTATTTCATCTGGCTGCCGGGCACCATCTAATGTCTTCCCCACTGTTTTGGACAGCACCCCTATCTTCTGTGCTCCCTTCCTGGGGCACGTATCCAGCAGGGCCCTTTAAGAGAATAGAAAACCTCGTGTTTCTTCTGCAGAGTGCCTAGAGGGTTCGAACTGCTGCCCAATGCATAGCCACTGTGCCACCAGAGCTCCTTTCTATTAGTGCCACAGAGCCCCTGCATGCAAATTCCCACCCAGTTCTTTGGTGGGACTCATAGAAACTTGGGTGGAAGCACCATATTAAGAAATTTCCCTCCATTACGGTCCTTATTAGTAGGTACTAACTGGACAAGTCTCTAACAATAACAACATTAACAACAACACACTTCAGCAACTAGTCTTCACCAGTATCACATTTAATGTCATGTTGCATTTAAAGAAATTAAAATGTTTAGGTAATATTAGACATTTTATGAATAGAGGTAATTATTGCTTAATTACACATGAATTCTAATGCATGACTATAACACAACTTTCAAAATCTAAAACTTTTTTTTAGCGGGAACAGAGTATGTGTAAAATAGGCAATTTCACAGTTACACTTTTCTTCCAGTTGGTGGCAAGTTCTTATTTGTGATAATTCTTTGATAATTCCAGAAAAGACTTAAAAGTTACCTTCTACCGACCACATCAGCATTCTGACCGGTGGGGTGTCCTCCACCTTCTGCTTCTCACAGCTGGAAAAACACACAGCAGGGCGACCTTGTTTGCCCTCTGTGGTTTTCCTTGGATGAAGCTTTTAATTAGCAGGGAGGGGGTTGCCCATGGATGGCTTCCTTTAACCTTAGCACTCCTAGCTTTTGCCCTTGAACATTGATGACTGCACCTGGGGTTTATCTCATATCTACATTATTGCTGGTCTTCATTCTATCTGCTTTAAGTCCCCTACAAATTTATTTTATATCTCTGTTGTAAAACACTTATCTTTCATAGGCGTTAGGTTTGAAATAACACCAGTTTAAAAAAGATATATAAATGAACTTTTTTATACCTTTGTATAATATCAAAGAGTCTAGAATGTTTTATGGGCTTAATTTCTTTAATCCCTTGAGCGCCCAAAGAGAGCACATGGCAACAGGCCTTGCTGTTCCCGTTTTGCAATATGGGTGAAAGGGTCGCTTAATGTTTCAGAGAACTGAGCTGTAAGCTGGAATGAGAGCAGGCCTTTCCAAAAGCCTCGTAGCTCACCAGACAGCCCCTGGGGCAAGATGGCTCAGAAGCAAAGATGGAAGCTGCAGTGATACAAGAAACACAGCTGTATTTTTTTTTTTAGGACACCATAGACTTTTTTTCTTTATTAAGCAAGGTGTGTTTTCACATTTCTTAGAAAATGCAACACCTTACTTTTAACACGTTTGAAAACATCCAACTCTGAATTCTGGAAGTCTTAGAATTACATAATTGTCACCAGGCTTATTATTATGGATTCTACATTGTTTTAAAATTTTATTATTAATTTAAGAAGATGAAATAAACTTGATGTTGTGTAATTAAATTACCTCTACAGGATTCCACAGTATTATCACTTAAAATTTGTTTTTTTATATGTATTGCAATAATAATATGTGTTTTTACAGTTTATTCAATGATATTAAAGCATTACTTACTAATTGATATATACTTACACAGTTCATTGTATACTTACACAGCTATTCTTTTCTTATGAGATATAAATATGCATATAAGATTATTTAACTGAAAAGCCAAAACGAGTGTCATGGAGTTAATTCTGATGCATAGAGCCATCTACGGTATTTCATAAGCTTTAAACTTTTCTGGGAGCAGAGACCCTCAGTTTCCCCCTGAGTAGTGGCTGGTGGGTTTGAAATGCATTTAGCTGTCTAGCAGATAATCCACGAATTAAAACTATTCTAGAGTTTATAACATATCCTTAAACTTATGTTCATTGATCTCCCATAATATATTGAAAATATTATCTCTGTAACGTTAGCATAGAAGCACAAATAATCAAGTGAAAAAGAATAACTACTAGGTGGAAAATGAAAATACTATCTTTGAAATAAAGATTGAATTCTGCTTTGAGTAAATTCAATGAAAAGATTTGGTTGTTTTCGACTAGCCAATTAAGTCAAAACACAATTTGATTTGTTTTATGTAAATGGACAACAGATTACTGAGTGTTCATATTATGTTTCTATCAGTTCCACAAAATTGAATAAATGAATCAAAACAAATATGTCTTGTTTGCCACTGACATAAATCCCCCCTTCTTTTAAAAATCAATGATGATACGATTTGAAATTTTCCTCACATATTACCTGATGTATTTTATCTTTTTCCATATAATTTATATCCTGTGGAAGGTTGAGATCTTGAATGTATACTTGTACCCATGTAACTCACATTCAAGATTTAGAGATGTTCCAAATTCCAGAAAATTCCTTAATAGCCCTTCCCACATGAGGTCCTGTCACAAGAAACACTATATTTCTCTAACCATAGATTAACCTGATGCAATTTACCATAGGAACTTAGACTTACTGCATATATGAATATAATATGTAATGCATTATACTTATTCTCTTTTATGTCCTGTTGAGAAATGAGTTTAAACTTTTCTCACATTATTGAAGCCTTTAAAAATGCAAGTAGTGTATACATACAATACTGAAGCAAAGAAAATGCATTTCTTCCAAAATGATGGGCCACGATGTATGTGACAGGTGTCTACTCGGGAGGAAGTACAGTGATAGATTTCCACTAAGAGAATGAGGGGCCAGCCATGAAGGAAGTCATAAATAACGCAGTCTTTCTTTCTGCCTCCCATAGCACTCGGTGGCAAATGACTTCAATAACTTCTGTGCAAATCCAAGACATATTTTCCCTGGGTTTTTTTGTACATGATTCATTGGTATAAGTTAACATTTTAGGTAAACATGAATAATACCGAGTAATCAAGGTTGAAGGTGCAGAGGGGATGTTAAGAGTAGAGTTTCATGAAACCCACGTGGGAGAATGCGTTCTTCAGACAGAGCCTTCCCTAAGAGATGGTTTCAGCCTAAGAATTGATCTTCCTTTCAAAAGATTTCTTTTTAATATTCTACATGTGAAATAAGTTCACTTAAGTATTTCTCTTTCATAGCACTGTGTAAGTCCTTGCTTTTACTGCAAGTTCCCAGTAGAGTGGTTAGTTCAGGGCAACTATCATGTCCAAGTTTGCATGCGAATTTGAGAGAAGGGCTGATGGAGTTGTTCATTTGAGAGCTTCAGACTGTTTATCACTAAATAAAGCAGAATATATTTCCCCACATGTGATGTCTATGTTAGAATGTGATGTTATTCAACTTGTGAATGTTTTTTTTAATCACCCATTGCCACTGAGATGACTCTGACTAATAGCAGACCATAGGACTGAGTAGAATTGTTCCTCTAGACCCGTTTCTATCGGATTAATCTTTATGGATTCAGATTGCCACGTCTTTTTCCTATGGAGCAGCTGGTGGGCTCGCACCACTGATCATCTGGTTAGCTTCCAAGTGGTTCCACTACTGTGCAACAAGGAGTGCACTACTTCCTCAATAGAAAACAAAGGTTCTATTCAGTAGAATATAACCCACTATGTTTTAAAAATCACTGCATGGCATGTTGGGCATTTTCCCCTTATCATAGATAATTTAATCACTTCTCTGTTTCCATGTGCATGCCCTTCTAAACTGTCCTAGTTTGAGTTCCCTATTGGAGGAAAAGCTGTGAAGTGTATGATAGACATATATGTGTATAAAGATGTTAGCGATAGATGATAGATAGATACAGGATGTTGAGAGAGAGAGACAGAGAGACACAGAGAGAGAGAGAGCACTTTAGTTCAAGGAAATGGCTCACACAACTCTGGGAGTAAGAAATTTCCAAACTTGTGTGTTAGGTGACAGGCTGAAGACATACTGTTTTACCTGTATACATAGGCTGATGAGCTCACGGTCTACAGGTATATTGGTATGGTACAGTTTTGCTGACACACATCTCTTGAACTGAGGCTTGAGTATTCAAAGGAGTGCAAGTTGAAGATGGAACAAACTTCGCTGGAACATATATGTTTATATTCAAAACCAGTCATTCTCATTCTCAACCTTCCTATTGCCACAACTCTTTAACACAGTTCCTCATATTGTGGTGACCCCCCCAACCATAAAATTATTTTTTTTGCTACTTCAAAACTGTAATTTTGCTACTGTTATGAATCGG
>NW_022103906.1:3254921-3263780 GCF_000313985.2 Echinops telfairi
CAAGGGGTCGTGACCCACAGGTTGAGAACCGCTGCTATAGACAAACCCCATCTCCTTACTGGCTGCCCATAGGTGGAGGAAGAGAGTTGAATATATTCTCATGAGTGTAAATCCCGGCAGAGACAGTGATCATTTAAAGACCAAAACCCTCAAAGCCAGACTTATTCTCTCAAGTGGAAGCTGAACGTAATGGAGTTCTGCCTTTTGTCAGCCTGGAGTTTTACCCTTGTCTTAGAAGCTTCTGCCTATTAGAGAGTAATGGTAACTGAAAGGACTTGTGTGCTTAATTGTTAGCATTGACACTTTCCAGCCTTCCCAAACTCTCCTGACAATTAATGCTTAAGGGGAAAGTAGAAGGTGGGAGCAAAATACTTTACCATTAGTGGCAAATATTTATTAAATGTCAGCAAGAATAAAGTGACATAGCGTGTTGGTTATAAGGCATGGCTCTGGCTATTAAACACTTACAGTTCCTTTGGCAACTTTATCAACAACTCTATCAGGCACTGGAGGTACATAAATAGTAGATAAATGAAAATGCAGGGTTTTTTTCTGTTTTTATTTTTAAAATAATTTTATTGGGGGTTCATATTGTATCAAGCACATTTGTACATTTGTTGCCATCATCATTTTCAAAACATTTTCTTTCCATTTGAGCCCTTTGTATCAGCTCCTCGTTTTTTCCCTCCCTCTCCCACCCTCACTCCCTCATGAACCCTTGATAATTTATAAATTATTGTTATTTTTTGTCTTAAATGGATGAATCTCTCCCTTCACCTACTTAAAAAAAATTTATTTTCTAACATTTTCATTGGCACATAATTTACATATCATACGATTGAGTAGTTCAATTGTTCAATCATATCAAGGAGAATTGTACAATCACCATGATATCTATCTTGGAGATGCCCCCCCCCTCCCATTAAATCACCTTCAATATGAGTTATGCAATCACAATCAGTTCTGGTGCTCCCTCCCACTTCACTGCCTCATTATCTACTCCAGAAATCCTTATCCCCTCCCCATCGTCCATCCCTCACCCCTGCATCCCCTATAACACCTTGTTACATGGAGTATACACGGTGTTCAAGTAGCAAGATCTTGTATGTCTACTAACCAACAGTGCATCACTCTTGGTACAGATGTCTTCTGCTTCCTCAGACATTGTGTGTATTCTGGCTTAAATCCTCAGGTGACAAGTGTGTCTAAGTAGCGGCCAATGGGGTTCCCATATGGGGTCTCAACGATGCAGCATCTGGAGCATGCTATGTGCCCCAAAGATGTAGAATTTGGTGTACCAGTGCTCTAAGGCACCTGGCCTGGGTTCCAGGAATATGCCCGGATGCCTTTGCCCTTCACTGCAGGCCACTAAAGACTCTCCCCACCTAATGTTCCCAAGCGCATCATCCTTAGTCTCGCCTCCCACCCCCCTCCTGGATGGACACAGCGGCTGCAGCAGTGAGCTCAAACTACAATTGTGAGGGTGGCACAGGGTGGGCTGTTGTTTCCTTCTGTTGTGTGTTGGGTCTCTGAGTCAGAGCTGACTCTACAGCTAAAACTACAAACAATGGTCAACATTTTTCTGAAATGATTGGAGGATTTTAATAGATCATGGGCTACACTTTTATGACATGAAGTCATACTTACTTTCCCCTTTTTGTCCTAAAAAATGAACAAAATTATTATAAGATATATGTTTGAATGGTCTCTGTTAGGTGCCATCTAGTGGTTTCTGACCCATAATGGAAACACTGCCTGGTCCTGCCCCTGCCTCACAATGGTTCCTAGGCTTCAGCCCATTGGGGCAGTCACTGTGTCAGTTCAACTGGCGCCAGGTCTTCCTCTTGCTCACTGCCCCTCCACTTTGCTAAGCACGATGTCCTAGTTAAGCGATTGTTTCGTCGATAACATATCCAAAGTATGTAAGACGAACTGTCGCCATCCCTGTCGATGAAGAATGCTCTGGCCCTACTTCTTCCAAGACCGATCAGGTAGTTCTTTTAGAAGTTCATGGTACTTGCAATATTCTTCTCTAGCACTACAATTCAAATGCATTGATTCTTCTTAGATGTCCGTATTCAGTGTCCAACTTTCTCATGCATGTGAGACACATTTGAATAGACTAAATAAAATATAAAAAGGGGGAAGTATTTTTATGTTCATTCTTGAATAGATCTCCATATGTGTAAACAAGGTAATACTATATGACATAGCTGTAATTCAGGCTAACTGTGTATTCTAGATGCTGAGGTTCATGTGTATAGCCACTATTAGGTTGTTGAGAAAAGGCATTTGCATTGAATAAGTTATTTGTCTTAGAATTTTATATTTTACTTTTCTGGTGTCATTTCTAACACCAAAACCATTTTCTCTACATTCTTTTCATCTAAATTTCATCATCTGGTCACTAACAATTTTCATTGCATTCTGATTGCTTGTTTGATTGGTTTCAGGCTACAGAAATGAATAAAAATCTTCAGTGACTTCATCTTGACCACTGATGGTTGCTTAGTAAATTTGAATCATAGTTTATTAGCTGGTCATCCTTGTGAGCCTATAAATATTATCCTAAGCAGACAATGTGTGCTTCAGAATAGACCTTGAAATAATGTTTTTGATATGATTGTGACACTATCTTCAATTAATCCTTCCTGGCACAAAAGATGTCTTCAAAAATTGTACAATAATAGAATTTTTAAAAGGTAGAAATAATGACTTTTTCCATGGATGTTTAGAAGCTCCTTCAGAGTGAGCTATAGGATTGTCAAATTTGAAATAACCAATAGCAGTTCATTTACATTCTGCCTAGGATGAGAGCTCTGGTGGGGTAATGCTTAGAGTTGAGTTGCTATCTGCAAGGCCAGCGTTCAAAACCACCAGGAATTATGGGGGAGAAAGATGAGGCTTTCTCTCCCGTACAGAGTCACAGGCTCAGAAACCCACGGGGGTCACTCACGATGGTTGGAATTGACTCAATGACAGTGAATTAGTCAGAATGCCTAGGATATTGACACTCCAGTATCTCCTTTCATGTTTGGCAACTTTCAATTTTCCTTGAGTCATACTTTGTACATCTTAGTTTGATTACTAATAGATGTTTACAGCTGCTCTTTCTCCTGTGAATCATGCCACATCAGCCATTGAAGGTCTGTAAAGCATTATGCCTTCCACACTACTGAGGCTGGCTCTGCTTTGTAGACATAGCTCTTCCCCAAACCCATTCTGAGTGCCTACCAACTTGAAAAAATAATGTGATCAAAATAAAACAAATAATTTAGAAAATAGTGATGAGAATAAAGAAGTACATGATGAGTTTGAAAATGAATATTGCACGTGAAAATGGCTGTTGCTTTTCATTGAAAATATTTTTTTGGACAGGGAGTTCAACTGGAGGATGTCCATAACAGAAACGTATAATAATGGAGCACAGTGTAGAAGCAACAGAGTAACTGTCATGTTTAGGATACAATGACCAGTCAGACAAACTTGGTTGGCAGGAGAAGAGGACTTATCAAGTGGACTTTTTGGATATCAGATTTTTGAAAATCTGGAGGCCATCTTGGGAAGAATATAGACATCAAACTAATAAATACAATTTTAAAAAATGTAATAAACAATAGGAAGTATATTTTAAAAATAAGGACTATGATGCACAAATCACCTTGCAGTTTGATTCATTTTATGTACTTCTTAGCAGTGGGTGTAGAGCCCTTGTGGGCTTCTGGTGGTGCAGTGGTTTAGTACTAAGCTGCTAACATACGAGTCAGCCATTTGAGCCCCTTGCTGCCCCATGACAGACCAGCATGGCAGTCTGTTTCCTTAAAGACTCTTCTCTTGGAATCTCAACAGGGCAGTCCAAGTGTTTTGTCAGGTAGTTATGAGTTACAATTACTTGAGAAGAATAGTTTTGGTTTTGTAGGGAGCCTCTTAGAAAACAGGAACAAGGTGTGATAGTAGAATGAGTGGACCCTATGAAAGCAAGGGTAAGGGTCAGAATAGAAAGAGACTTAGGGTAGAAAAAGGCAGTTGGAGTAAACTTACGGAAACATGATAATGGGGTGAGAAGAGTCCTACTAAAGGAGGTAGGGTAGAAAAAGAACAAATACATGAAGGAAAAGATATGAAAGTTTAGAATACAGAGAATATAAAATAATTACATATCATGGAATAAATAAAATAACTTTAATAGAAAGATTACCTGTTTGTAATTAGCTTAGCAGTTATTTATTTTTAGGTTAGAGTATGACTCAGATGCTTAATATGTGAATGTTCCTTCATATTAAAATTTTATCCAATTAGTTATTATTGATATATAGGGTATACTACTAAAATTAATTGTAAATATTCATTTTCCAGGGAGAACTTCAAGTACTTGAAATGTATTTACTTATCTAATAATCATGGCAGGCTTAGGAAATAGATACTATTAATACCATAGTTCTACAGATGAAAAACTGAGGCAATGAGAAGCGGGGGAGCCTTGAAAGGTCATGGACTTAATAGTGATGGGCAAGGAGAGGGTTAGTATGTGTACAGATGCAGGCAATCAACTTCAAGAGTATAATGTCACAACTATAACGTAGTAAGAAAAGGTCAATATTGTTTTAGCTTTTCTTGAAATTATCACACATTTTTTATTAAATATATATCCATGAAACTTAGCTTTTTTGGAATTGTAATTCTAAATCAAGAAGTATAAAATAACACGAATGTTACAAGCCTTCCAGCACAAATTAAAATCCTGGCTCTGTCATTTGTTCATTGACTACCCTTGGACAAATTATTGAATACCTCTTGGTCTCCATTTACTTGTAAGATGCTGTTGTTGTTAGGTGCCTTCCCATTGGTCCGACTTGTAGCAACCCTATACGCAATAGAATGAAGCACAGCACAGACCTGTGCCTTCCTTACAATGGCTTGAAGATAAATAAGCAGCCATCTAGCTCAGAAGCAACAAAGCCCACATGGAAGAAGCACATCAGCCTGTGTGACCAGGAGGTGTTGAAGGGATCAGGTATCAGGCATCAAAGAACAAAAAATCATATCATTGTGAATGAGGGGGAGTGCAGAGTGGAGACCCAAAGCCCATCTGTAGGGTCGTGGGGAGAAGATGAGCCAGTCAGGGTGCAGGGTTTCAACAATGAAACATACAACTGTCCTCTATTTCTTAAATGCTTCCTCCCCCCACTATCATGATCCCAATTCTACCTCACAAATCTGGCTAGACCAGAGGATGTACACTGGCACAGATGGGAACTGGAAACACAGGGAATCCAGGCCAGATGATCCCTTCAGGACCAGTGGTGAGAGTGGCAATACCTGGAGGGAGGGTGGAGGGAAGGTAGGGTAGAAAGGGGGAACCGAGTACAAGGATCTACATATAACCTCCTCCCTGGGGGGTGGACAACAGAAAAGTGGGAAAAGGGAGATGTCCGACAGTGTAAGATATGACAAAATAATAATAATTTATAAATTATCAAGGGCTCATGAGGGAGGGAGTGTAGGGGAGGGAGGGGAAAATGAGGAACTGATATTAAGGGCTCAAGTAGAAAGCAAATGTTTTGAGAATGATGAGGGCAATGTACAAATGTACAAATGTGCTTGACACAATGGATGGATTGTGATAAGAATTGTACGAGCCCCCAATAAAATGATTTTAAAAAACAATAGTAATGCATTTTTATACATTTTGTATTAGGAATTTGTGGTTTATTATTTTAAGATTATAATATAAGCATTTACAGAACTCAAAAGTGGTTAGGAAAATTTGATAAGGGTAAATTAGACTAGTATTGTTGCTATGAATTTAAATCTACTCAATTGCAACAAGTTTAGAGTAAATGAAATTATGGATTGAATTGAATTGTATTGCTGCACAGTTTGTTTTGCAATTCTAACCTCTTACCTGGAACTAGCGGCTCTGTGAATGAGGTGTCATGCTACTAACTACAAGATTCGCAGTTCAAACCCACCAGCCACTCTGGAGAAAAGAGTAGCTGTTTTCTACTGTAAAGAGTTACAGTCTCAGAAAACGTATATAGGGTCAGAATTGACTTTAAAACAACAGGTTTGATTTTAGAATTTACCTTTAAATTTAACCTATAAGTCAGGGTTTGGTTTTGTTTTATTATCAGTTCATGCCACACGGTGATAGGTCAATTTTAACTGATAAAAAGGGCAGAACAGATAGAGATACGCACACGGGGTAAACAGAGAGACACACACAAGGGGGAGGGGAACGATGTTGGATGATGGAGAAAGGTGCCTCTATGGCCCAGGAAAACCAAGGATTTCTGGCAGTTCTTAGAAGCGGAACGATTATGAAAAGAACTTCCTCGTAGCCTGAATGACAGTTGATGGCCTCTAGAACTATGAGAAAATGGATTTCTGTACTTCAGAGCCAACTACTTGTGATATTTTTGTTATGACAACACTAAGAAAGAATTCAAATTAGAAAATGTGTTCTCTAAAACTGAATTTCTTCATTCATGAGGCAATCATTTAGTGACGGTCCCTTATACGTCAGACATGTCCTCACAGGAGGAGCACAATAGGTGCAGTTAGACCATTCTTCAGTGGGAGCCTGTGGGGTTAATGGTGACATCAAGGAGCAGATGTCTGCGCACCCGAGCTGTTGGAGGGATGTCAGGTGTAAGCATTTCAAGGAACAGGTGACTGATCTGAGTCTTGAGTGAAGTTGTTGCGCATTAACTTTAAGCAGGAAGTGGTATTTTAGCTTGCAGTAAAATTGTATGTGTGGATTAGGAAACAAAAAGTCATTCAGTACAACTGTAATACACATTTAAGACAGGTAAAGAAGGGATACTATTAAACACATTATCAAGTGTTTAACGGGGCATGGCTAAGTTCCAAGCACAGTTACAAGTACTTTGCAAAATTTTTGTCAGGAAGTTCTTGCAATGTCCATGTACATTGACTCTCTTCATCATAGAGGTAAATTCATTGAGTTGGAAGACTTAAGTCACTTACCTCAAATACTGTAACGGCTGGGTCACAAAGGCACGGTTTCAGACACCGGTTGCTGTTGTTTTCAGGTACCATCAAGTTAGTTCTGACACAGTGACTCAAAGTTTAGTTGGTCCCCCTGAATACAAAATCCAGGGCCTTTGTACTGGGTCTCAGCACTGCACAGAGACTCACGCCCCTTTTCACAAGAAATATGCCCAAAGCACCAAAAACCTGGTGCTCCAAGATAAAGAGGCAAGGCTTTACATTAGAGGAAAAGTATAGAGAATAAATTATTCAAGAGTTTGACACCAAAAACTGACTTGAGTTCTATACCCCCTACCCCCAGGAAAACACCATGGATGGGTCTGTGTCTTTCTGTAGCCAAGCTGTGTTGTTTTTGTTCTTATTGTTATGTGTCATCGAGTTACCCCAGACCCACAGCAACCTTAGCACAAACGGAAAGAAACACTGCAAGGTCCTGCGCCATCCTTGCAATGGTCCCTAGGCCTGAGCTCATTGTTGCACCCACTGTGCCAATGCATTTCCTTGAGGGTCTTGCTCTTTTTCACTGCCCCTCCACTTTATCAGGTACAATGCCCTTCTCCTGGTACTGGTCTCTTCTGAAAATATGTCCAAAATATGGAATACTAATTCTTGCCGTTCTCGCCTCTAAAGAGCACTCTGGCTTAAGATAATTATGGAGACCTGCTCTTATCTTCCATCACAAATGGGTTCGAAAGTGGTGCCCTGCAATTAAGAAAACATAAATACAATGGAAAATACAACAGGATATAGTTGAATTGTGGGGGTCTCTGAAGTGCAGACACCCCAGAGCCCAGAGCTTTATTAGAGGTGAGCTTATATACTCCTTGGAGCACAGAGCCAGCATGTTCATGCCAGCATTTACACAAAGCAGTTTATCATTCTTCCGCATATAGAGAAAGATTAGCTCATGAGTCCAGGCCATTCAAAGGCTTGGGAAAGTGAACTGGGCTGCTCTCTACACCTTTGTCAGACAATAAGAGGGAGACTGTCTATTTCTACCAACAGCCGCATCCAACAGCACCCTGGGATGAATTGTTGTTCTTCCACGACCTTGATGTGTTGGTCCTGTCCCGCTCACCTAAAGAACAAAGAACTTTCCCTCATATCTGGCCACACTTTCCCCAGACAGACTGGGTTGCCTTTTCAATAGTCTTCTCCAGCACTACAATTCAAATGCGCTGATTCTTCTTCAGTCCTCCTTATTCAACGTCAACTTTCACATGAATATGAGGCAATGTAAAATACCATGGCTTGGATCACACACGCTTTATTCCTCAAAGTAACATACTTGTTTTTCAATACTTGAAAGAGGTTTGGTATAGCAGATTTACCTAAAAGATGCCTCCACCAGTGGACATCAATATTGATGATAATAGCAACACACCTACTCCTCACAGTTGATCAATATTTTTATCTGACATTTTGTATTTACAACAATAATTTTTTTTAAAAACACTATCTGATTATTTGGTATATTAAATTTTTTTCAGTACCTTTGCCAGTGTGAAAAGCCAAAGTGTGAGGTGAAATTAAATGAGGCTGTGATAGTTAAGGTTATATATCAACTTGGCTGGACTGTGATTCATAGTGGTTTTGCGATTATGTATAAAATTTGGCAGTTTATGTAATGATATAACTGGACAATTATGTAATAAAGTTGTCATTCTCCATTTTGTGATCTGATGTGTACATCTTCCACTTTTGCCTAATACTATTTTTTGAATAATGTCCTATTTTGGGCACTTTTATAAGTAGGGAGTAGATGTAATCATAACTCCTGAAGCAGATGATGGGGGAGGAGGAGAGACTGGAGCACATCCTGACCCACTAGGTCTGGAGGACGAT
>NW_022103906.1:3265306-3309946 GCF_000313985.2 Echinops telfairi
TGACAAAATACCAATTTATAAACTATCAAGGGCTCATGAGGGAGGGGGGAGCGGGGAGGGAGGGGAAATGTGAGGACCTAATGTCGGAGGTTTAAGTGGAGAGAAAATGTTTTGAGAATGATGTACAAATGCGCTTTACACAATTGATGTGTGTATTGATTGCGATAACAGTTGTATGAGCCCCTAATAAAATGTTAAAAAAACACACACACACACAAAAAACTCCTGGAACATCTTCAATATTCCATTGTAAGGAGCCCTGGTGCTGCTATTGGACTAAGTATTGGATCACTAACCACAAAGTGAGTGGTTAGAAATCACCAGTTGTACCCTGAGCAGAAGGTGCCGCTGTCTGATTCTGTAAAGACTGATAGACTCAGAGGAGTTACTCTGAGTAAAATGGACTGATGGGCAGTGAGGTATTCCTAGTATTCTAAGTTGTTATTTCACTCATTCTAAGCAATCCCATACGATATTTTAAAATTCAATATGCTAAACCCTCTGAGAGGTTAATCTGTAAAATTTTAGAGCTGAATAGCAATAAGTAATTCACATTTATGTGACACCAGCTTTTCCCCCTGGAAATTATACTGCTCTTAAAGTGATGATTTCGGAGCATTTCAGTACAATTGGGCTCTCTCTTGGGTTATAAGCACAAGATCACTTGTAAAGAATTGTTATAGTTGCCCTTAAAATAGGCTAAAAAGTGGGTGAGAAGGGTAAAATTATTGAGTTAGTTATAGGTTGTGTGATCTAGATGGTAAGAACTAGCATTCCAGGAAACATTTCAATATTGAATAGATCATTCACAGATTCTATATTTCAGTGCAAAATGGCTATAGTCATAGACTGAACGAAACGCAAAGCCGGAGAATCTAAAAAATTTGGTAAAATAATGAACTAGCTTTTAAAATAATATTCAGAAGGTCCAAGTGACTCCTTCAAATATTACAGCCACTGTGCCAACCCAGGCTTATAGGCTGCTGAGCAGTGTCTTTGTGGCTCCATTTCTTCATTGTATGGATGATTTCAAACTTGACTAGGGAGTCATGGCTGAGGTTTTGGATTCTGAAGATTCCTTTCCAAGGTTTAAATCCTGCTTTTGTCACTTACTAGCTGGGTGACCTTGGCAATATTATTTTACCTATCTGTTTCTTAGTATCTTCATGTATAAAGTGGAAGGTTTATGAAGGAATTGATGTCAAAATTAAAATGACTTTATATGTCTACAGCATTGAGAAAATGCTTGCCTCTGGAGTAATCCCAGATGCAAGTGTCTTGGCAATTGTCAATATATATTTCTTAAAATTTTGAGTGTTTGGAAAATTTAGTAGCTTTCTGTATTATAAGCAGTCTATAACATATAGATATGTTGATTTATAAATTTATTTCCACAGCTTTCTAATGAAGGGCAACATAGAATCTTCTAGTGGGAATGACCATAAGTAATTACCTTGGGGGAGAAGCATGCTCTTAGGCCTCCTCTCTGCATTGCTCCTGCACTTGCTGCCATGTCAATGCCCATGTCATGGCAAGTCCCTGTGAGAATCTGAGACTATTTATGGGATAGAAAGCCCGGTCTTTCTCATGAGAGGCTTCTGGTGGTTTCAAACTGCTCACAGCTTATGTGTAGCCAATACAATACCAGGGTACCTTCACAGATAAGTTAGTGAACACAGCAGTACAAATAATCATAACCAATATGTATGGGTAAATATGGGAACTATCATTACCATAACCTATGGCAATATTAGAATTCTGAATGGGAGTTGTTATTTATTATCACCTCTGCCATTATTTTTGTGGATCCCCTTACCATGCAGAGCCAAGTAGAAAAATATTTTGTGACTATCTGTAGAAAGAGGTCCAGTTCATAACTAGAACTCAGAATGGGTTATTGTTTTGTTTGTTTGTTCCCGTTTTTAGGTATTCTGAATTAATTGTGCAGCAGTGTCTAGATTATATTATCTTTTATGCCTTGTTCTCTGTTGCCACGCACATTCTGTTCCTTCCCCTACATCACCTGTCCTATTACCCTTTCACAGGGGTCACCTGATTCATACCAGTAGCAAACTTACAGTTATGAAGTAGCAACAAAAATAACTTTATGTTTCGGGGGTCAAAATAACATGAGAAACTGTATTAAAGGTCGCAGTATTAGGAAGGTTGAGAACCACTGCCTTCAACATTTGTAAAGCTTGCATCCCAAGTAACTGCATGGTGTTTAAGAAACAGTGTGGGTCAGAAGGAAAAACTAGCAATATTACTATTTTTAAAAACACATGCAGCAATCTGTATTACAGTCATCAATCAAACAACATTAATTGAACACATCTGAGGAAGTAACAAAAGTGGGTATTTTCCATGAGCTGGCACAAATGGGGAAAGCAATCCTGAATCGCTGTGTTCTGCTGCACATCAGGGGCAGCAAATAAATACCTTTAAAGATGACGGCGTGTTACCAAAAGAGTACGAGCTACACATTAACTGTATGATAAAAATAGAGATACTAATAACAACATGTGGGACACACGTGATGTTTTTCCTTATGAAATTTCAAAGCATCTTACAATAGGAACTGTGACTCATCCTGCAAACATTCCCAAGGGAATTAAATATATGTTACTTCCCTTTTTGGCAAACAGTGGGACCATAATTCGTTAGCACAGTGTCTCAGATGTCAGAATCTGGAAAGACATTTCCCTCAGCTACACAGTGAAAAAGCCTGGGCCTTGTCCCCTGGCCACAATGCAGGCTGTGATGAAAACCCTCCAAATATAGATGACACCAAACATTTTCTTAGTCATTCATATCACCTTCCTTGTTTCATATTTCAGAACATTTTAAAACAATAATTTTATTGGGAGCTTATACAATTCTTATCATCATCCATTGTGTCAAGCACATTTGTACATTTGTTGCCCTCATCATTCTCAAAACATTTGCTTCTACATGAACCCTCATTTCACCCCTCCCTCCCCACTCCCCCTTCCTCATGAACCCTTGATAATTTATAAATTATTATTTTGTCATATCTTATACTGTCCAAAGTCTCCCTTCACCCACTTTTCTGTTGTCCACCCCCCAGGGAGAAGGTAATATGTAGATCCTTGTGATCAGTTGCCCCTTTCTACCCGACCTTCCCCCCACCCTCCCTCCAGGTATCGCCACTCACACCACTGGTCCTGAAGGGATCATTTGGCCTGGATTCCCTGTGTTTCCTGTTCCTATCTGTACCAGTGTACATCCTCTGGTCGAGCCAGATTTGTGAGGTTGAATTAGGATCATGATAGTGGGGGGAGGAAGGATTTAAGAACTACTAGAGGAAAGTTGTATGTTTCATCGTTGCTACCCTACACCCTGACTGGCGCGTCTCCTCCTTGCGACCCTTCTGTAACGGGGTGTCCAGTTGCCTACAGATGGGCTTTGGGTCTCCACTATGCACTCCCCCTCATTTACAATTATATGATTTTTGTTCTTTGATGCCTGATACCTGATCCCTTCGAAACCTCCTGGTCACACAGGCTGGTGTGCTTCTTCCATGTGGGCTTTGTTGCTTCTGAACTAGATGGCCACTTGTTTACCTTCAAGCCTTTAAGACCCCAGACGCTATGGGTTTTGCTAGCCTGGTACCATCAGCTTTCTTCTCCACATTTCCTTATGCACACATTTGTCTTCAGGGATCATATTGGGAAGATGTTCATCATGGAACGCCAATTTAATAGAACAAACAGTCCTTGCATTGAGTAAGTACTTGAGTGGAGGTCCAGTGTCCATCTCCTGCCTTAATATTAAACCTCTAAATATATGCACGTAAATCTATTTCCCCACCATCCTATATAAATATATTTACATGTGTACATGCCTGTATTTAGACATGTATAAATACCCTTTGCCTCCTAGTTCTTCCTCTATTTCCTTTTGCTTTCCTCTTGTCCCACTATCATGCTCAGCCTTCCTTTGGGTTTCAGTAATTTCTCTCAGTTACATTGCCCTTGCTGATTCCCCACCAGGCCTCTCACACCCTCCTTGCAGCTAATTTTGGATCACTTGTTGCTCCCTTGTTGCTGGGATGGTCAGCACCACCTCCTTCCCCCTGCCTCCCTCTCTCCCCTGCCCACCTGGAACCATCGGTCCTGTTGTTTTTCCCTCCAGACTGTTCATCCAGCCTATCTTATCTATATGGATCTGCAGAGATAATAATATGCACCAAAAAACAAGGCATAGCAAGACAAAGCAACAAAAGAGAACACAATGGTGCCAACAAAAAAGAAAACCAAAGACCCAGACAAGAATAAATTAATTTTAAAAAAAGAAAAGAAAAAACTTTTTTAAAAATTAAAAAAGAAAGAAAAACCTGTAAATAGATCAAGGTCTGATTTTTGACCTCTAGGCTGTCCTACAGTCAAGTCCAATGGGGTCCAAGCTCTGGCCCCCAAATCTATACTTTGCACTCCTTCGGGAGCTCCCTGCTCTACTACCCCCATTGTCGCGGGGTCAGACCAGGCCAATCCTGACACTGAGTCTCCAGTGTTGTACCCAATAGGGCCATGGGTCAGTGAGGGACATTGTGTCTCATAGTCGGATCAGCCATATGGTCCACCCTGTGCATTGGCTGTTTGGAGCAGGGATATCATCCTCCAGGCCTGGTGGGCCAGCATGTGTTCCACTCTCTCTTCCTCCCCATTCATTTGCTCCCCTTGTGCTCTGATCCCACATGCCCCTCTCCCCTAGCTGCAGCTTCAGTGCCATCCTCTAAAGTAAATTCTTCTGGAGGGAGGGGCAGTTGTCCACTTAGCTGGTATGGGTTCCAGCCCTCAGGCCCCTCCACTGGCTCCCCACTCCATGCCACCATGCTGCATTCACATTCTGGAACACTGGATTTAAGTCTGGTCCCTCTTTCCCTAGGGAGACACAAACAATACCCTCCCTTTGGGTGGGTCAGTGCCCTGTTCCCCACCACATATCTCTTTTTGTTTTGTTTTTCCTCTCCTCCCCCTCAAAACATTTTTAATGGTTTGAGTTAGTTTTACTTGGGGTTTAATCCTGGGCAAGAGTTTCTTTCACTAAGTATTAAAAAAAAGGCTAACAAATAATATTACAGTTATGGTTGGAAACCCAAGAGATTAAAGTGAAAATTCAGTTTTCCAAATCAAAGAATAAATGTTTTCTTTAAATGAAATTTAATACCTTGAGGTATTTAACTAGGATGATTAAAATATCAGAAAATTGGCCAGATGAATATTCATCACAAAATATATTTTAATAGTTTAAATATATTTTAACCAGATAAATATATGTACGTACTCTGTTGATTGTGATTTTGTAGCAACTAGGTAAAGACTAGCAGCTTTACCTACATTTATTTATATAATATGTATGTTATGTATATTGTGCTTGGGGTAAAATGTATAGAGCATTTTTCAAATTAATCAATGTATGCATTTTTGGGATATTAATTGAAATCCCTTCAATATAACTGCACTCTTTCAACTTCCTCCCTGGATTAACTGTCTTCATCATATATCTTCTTTACTAGCCTTCTTAACTTTGTTTTAGGACAAATGCTGCTAATTTTCCTTTTGATGTCATCCCACAGTTTGTAAGAACTGTCATTAGTGTTAAATGTCTCATATCACTCTTGAGATGCATCAAAATTCAAGTGGGGCGTACGCAAAAGCTCCTGTTTTGGCTCTCATGGACTTGTTTGAATTTTCTCCACCTTCAGCCTGAAATGACATATGAAATTGATGGCCTGTTCCACAGTCACTCTCTGGCCTCATTCGGGTGCTGACCCTGAAATTGACCATCATCTCTGCCCACAGATACAGTCAATTTGATCCCTGTCTCTTCTATTTGACGAGCTGTAGGTGTAGAGCTGAAACTAATGCTGTTTAAAACAAAAAGATATTTGCAATGAATAAGTCATTGGTATTGCAAAGTTCTATCAAGCAAATTCTCACTTTATTGCTATCACCAAGGCCATATTTTCCAGCTCCTTTTTTTCTCATTCTCTTTTTTCCTAACTTCTACTTTCCAATCACTAATATTTACAATGCATCTTGTTGTGTGTCTGATCAATTTTATCCTGAAGAGTTTGGTAGAATTCTTCAATTCCTTAACCATTGACTTTAGTGTTTAGTGTGTAATTTTAAATAATAGTTGTATTTACTAAATTTCCTTGCAGGTGTGTAGATGTTGTCCTATCCTAATGCATCGGCAGTATGATTCATTAACAGAGATTTTGAAATATTCCTTTGGACAATGAATGAGACGCCATTTCTCTCTAATTCCCAGCATATAATTGTCTGACACAAAATGGCCATTATTTGTCCATTTCAATCCACTAATCCCTAAAATACCAATCTTTATGCATTCTATTTTGTGAACTTCTAATTTTGCTGGATTCATACTTATACATTCTATGTTCAATTCGTACTTATACATTCTGTGATTAAGAAATATTTGTAGCCTATTCTTCTTAATTTAAATCATGCCTTAGTAGCGAATGAATGTCCTGCAAGCTTTCCTCCACTCGTGGCTTTATGGTCCCCTCTAGAAGCAGATCGTCCCCGTGATATTTTGCAGGCCTTCATTCTGAGCAGTTCATCGTCACGCAACTTAGCAGAAGATGTTCTTTCAGGGACTGATGCCTCAGAAGTGGACAGCCTATGCCTCCTTCATAACCCGTTCTTAGTCTGGAAACTGCTAACACCCGCTCACCTTAGGCGACCCGGTTGGTGTTTGAAGCACTGGAGAGGAGCTTACAGAATCATAGACGTATCCAAGCCCCTGCAGTGTCACAAACTGACGGACAAGCTGTAAATCAGACCGGCTAGTCTGATCTTTTTTTTTAATTATTTTTTTATGATTATGAAGTTTGTTCTATGCTTTTCTACTACTCTGTTCAGATATTCTCTTGTGATCCCCATCAGCATGGTCACTTGTGGTACCCAGATATTATTTAATTCTAGCCTTGGTGGAGTGGAGGCTATAGTTCACACAGCCCGTTAATCCTGTGGATTAGTTAGTCCTTGAGCATATTTTTTTGTCAGTTTGTTTGTTTTGTCCTTTACTTTTCTTTGTATCGGAGATGTAAGACCAATTGTTGAATATTAGATGGCTTCTTGAAAGCTTTTAAGACCCTAATTCCAAAATATCAAAGTAGAAAATAAAATATTATCATCGTGGTTTATGTTAGAGAAATTTGCATATATGTCCTCTGAACTATAATCCCGAATTTCCAAGCCCAGTGAATTATTCAATCAAGATATTTGGTTATGGCTAAGAAGTTTTCCTAACTTTTCCTCCTGTGTGAACCACTATATATATGAATATATGAGAGTTTTTCAAAAAGTTACTGGGAAAATTGAATCAAAAGATAATTGAGCTTTTGAATTGTATGATATGTAACTTATACTCCAATGAAATGTTTTTGTTATTTTTTTAAAAACCTTGGTAATAGAATTTTCGTTAATTTTTGAAATCCCCCATATTTACAGTACATACAAATATATATGTAGAAATATCTTCTGCCAAGTCTATCTATACTTATGAAGATAGTTCTGTTTATCTTCCCAGACTTATTAAGCTTATGTGCCTACCTATGCTTGCTGATAGATTATTGTTATTATTACTATTCTCGTAGGATTATATAAGTAATTAAAGATATTTGGTGAAAGTAAATCCATCCAGTGGTCTAAGCCAGAGGGGGATGTTGTAGTAAATATATACAGCTATATATGACAAATAAAGGAATTTAGAATAAAAAAATCAAGATTAGGTGAAAATGTTTATGTAACACTATTAAAAACAGAATACAATATTTTCTGCATCGGGGGGTTGCCAGGTAACTATGGACCATTTTTCAATCATTAAGGCAAATGACTCCAGAACTCATAATAAAAACTAAAATAAGTACTTTGTAAAGTTTGATTTAAAATTGCGCACTAAGAACGAATATCCCAGTAGCACTGAGTTGATTTCAACACTCAGTGCCCTTGTTGGACAGAGTAGAACTTCCCCACAAGGTTTCCAAGGTTATAAATCTACTCGGGAGCACTGTAACATCTTTCCACTGAGTGTTTCAACTGATAGCCTAGCAAAGCTCCTTCTTTGTACTTTAATGAATGCTTTCCCTTAATAACCAGATTCAGACGCTCACATATTCTGTTTCTTCTCACAAAGAATCACTCCAATATACAATATATTCTTGGGTAGTCTTTGTTTATAGTGGCAACATACTACCAATGTACTTTATTTTCTTGCAAGTGTTCAATAAAATACAAAATTCACTTTGACACATCTGTTAATTGACACATGTTAATTATGCTTGAAATGGCAAGATTGAGGTCAAAGGACATCTATTCTTTTAGTAGTGTTCCCTGTGCTTTTTAATTTTTGCTACCAGGTGATCTTTTTCCTCAAAATATCTCATCTACCTGGGGAATTTATTTCATTGGACACTTGTAATTGTACTGTTTGGGTTCTGTTGTTGTTTTGTTTGTTTGTTTGCTTCTTAGTCTAAACTACCCGGAGCAGCCTGTCACTTTTGGTTAGCGTACTTTGGAGTATTTACAGGTTGGTCTGTCTCTGTGAAAGGTTTCAGGTGGTTAAGCTGGACTGTCTGTGAGGTAATTTACATCTGAGTCACAGAATGCACCTGCCTCCAGTCAGGTCCTTTACTAGAAGCAGAGTCAAAGCACCCTGTGTGCCAACATTTACATGCTTATTACAATCACAGAGCATTGTGTTTGTAAACAACTGTATCCTTGCAAAGCATTTTTAAACACATCACCTCACACAGTCATCACAAAGCCCTGGGAGGAAGTGTGGGCAGAAGTCTAAGCTGCAGAGGACACCCGAGGTCACAGAAGTTAGGTGATCTTGCTTGAGCAGGTCCAAACCAGTTTCCTGCCATAGCACATAGGATGATGTTAATCCCGGAAGTTTGAAGTTATGTTTGTTTCATTCATAGTAGAGACACTGCAGTACATTTTATAAATATAATTTATTTATTACTTGACGTATAAATGCAAATAGATGTTTTAACTATAAAAAGTCTATAAAACTTTCAAAAATGGAAAGTTAAAAAAAGAAATTAACTATTACATTTAAAAATTTTAATAAATCATTTATTGGGGGCTCTTACAGCTCTTATAACAATCCATACATCAATTGTAACAAACATGTTGCCATCATTTTTAAAAAAATCATTTTATTGGGGCTCATACAATTCATCACAATTGTGTAAAGCACACCTATACATTTGTTGCCCTCATCATTCCCAAAATTTGCTTTCCTCTTGGGTTCCCGGAATCAGCTCATTTTCCTTTCCCCCCCTCCCCCTCCCTTTCCCCTCTCCCCTCCCCCACGAACCCTTAATAATTTATAAATTATTATTATATCTTATATTACACTGACCGGCGTCTCCCTTCACTCACCTCTCTGCAGCCCGTCCCCCAGAGAGGAGGTTATATGTAGATCCCTGTGATCAGTTCCCCCTTTCTAACCCCCCCACCCTTCCCTCCTGGCCGTCATCATTTTTAAACATTTTTTTTCTGCTTGAGCCCTTGGTATCACCTTCTCTTTTTCCCCTCCCTTTCCTACCCTCCTACCCTTGTGGACCCTTGATATATTATAAATTATTATTATTTTCATATCTTACACCACCTGCTGTCTCCCTTCACCCACATTTCTGTTGTTTGTCCCCCTAGGGGTGAGGGTGGGGTTGTAAGTCAGTCATTGTGATTGGTTCCTGCTTTATGTCCTTCTCTACCCCCACTTTTCACCTTCCCCCTACCCGCATGGTATCTCTCCTCCCTTCACTGTGACTGAGAGGATTATCTCTCCGGGATTCCATGTGTTGAGGCCTCTTATCTGTACCAGTGTACATGGCCCAGTCTAGCCAGATTTGTAAGGTAGTACTGGGGTCATGATAGTGGGGGATAGGAAGCATTAAAAAACTAAAGCAGTGGTTCTCGACCTTCCTGATGCCATGAACCTTTTATACAGTTCCTCATGTTGTGGTGACCCCCAACCATAAAATTATTTTCATTGCTACTTCATAACTGAAAGCCTGCTACTGTTATGAATCATAATGTAAATATCTGATGTGCAGGATATATTTCCATTGTTACAAATTGAATATAATTAAAGTATAGTGATTAATCACAAGGCAATATATGATTATATATTGTGTCTAATTAAAAATAAATTAAATTTTGTCTGGAAACATTTGTGGGCATATCTGCCTGTGGGCGGACCCGACTGAAGACGTATGGAGGAGCGGTGTCTCAGTTCTTAAGACCATTGGAAATACGTGTTTTCCTATGGTCTTAGGCAGCCACTGTGAAAGAGTCATTCCACCCACAATGGGGTGGTGACCCACAAGTTGAGAACTGCTGAACAAGTGGAAGGTTGTGTGTTTCATCAGTGCTGTACTGCACTCTGGTTTGGCTCTTTCCTTCCTTATGACCCTTCTGTGATGGGATGTCCAGTTTTCTACATATGGGCTTTGGGTCTCCATTCTGATCCACCCAGTTTGCCTTGAAATGGTTGGTTGTTTTTGGTCTTCTGGTGACTGATACCATCAATACTGATACCTCATGATTACACAGGCTGGTGTGCTTCTTTCATGTGGGCTCATTATCACACAGGCTGGTGTGCTTCTTCCATGTGGGCTTTGTTGCTTCCCTGCTAGATGTTCACTTGCTTAACTTCAAGCCTTTAAGACCCCAGATGCCACATCTTTTAATAGCCAGAGATCATCAGCTTTCTTCACCACATTTGATTATTTTGACTTCAACTATGATCTTGGGGGACATTAAAGCCAAAGTTTACAAAGAGTGTTGAATGCCTCTTTCACAGGGGTCACCTAAGACCATCGGAAAACACATATTTTTGATGGTTTTAGGAACTGAGATACCGCTCCTCTATCTGTTTCCGGGCAGGTCTGCCCATATGCAAATACACCCACATATGAGTACCCTGCGTGAAGACAATCACGCATGCTACACCAGGCTTCAAGACAAAATTTTATTTATTTGTAATTAGAAATAAATATTTCACAATATATAACTACAGATTGTTTTTGTGATTTGTCACTATGCTTTAATCATGTTCAATTTGTAACAATGAAAATACACCCTGCATGATGATTCATAACAGTAGCAAAATTACAGCTATGAAGTAGTGACAAAAATAATTTTATGGTTGGGGGGGGTCACCACAACATGAGGAACTGTATTAAAGGGTCGTGGCATTATGAAGGTTGAGAACAACTGATCTGCAGGCTTCTTTGGTGAACAGAAACTGTGGTCTTGAAAACTGGTGAGCAGCCATCTAAGCTGCAGCTGCTGGTTTCTCCCCATCCAGTGGAAAGAAAAATAAAACACTTGGAAAAAATAAGTTCAATGAACTAATGAACTAAATTAATATCAATTTTCATGATCCTGAAACCAGAAGAACTAGATGGTGTCTGGATACCAACACCAACTGACCTGAAAGGGAGGACAGTAGAAGGCCTTGAAAAGAATGTGAAAAAATATGAAACCAAACTCAAAATCATACAAGGGGGTACCCCCCCCCAAAAAAGGCAAAAAGCTCCTGTGAGTGGAGCTTTCGTGGGCATCAAGCAACTTGCTCAAAGTGCACACAGTGGCATCATCTGGGAAGGTTCTCTAAGGTCACAGTTAATTTTTTCATCAAAGCAGTTTCGCTCAAACCTCATTTTTTGTGTGTGATGGCCTATTTAAGAGAACTGCATGAGGCTGTGAAATTTTGTTTCCTGTGTGGGAAAAATACCTGAGAAACTGTTGTGACATTGAACACAGCTTACAAGGACAGTGCTGTGGGAGAAACAAGTATATGAGTGGTTTTCTGGTTTCAAAAAAGGTGAAATGTAAATTGACCAACCTCATTCTGAATGTCAACTTCCTGAACAGATGAAAAGGTAGACTCATAATGCATTTGGAGTTCATTCCACCAGGTCAGACTGTTAAATATGCTTTCTATTTAGAGGTTTTGTAAAGATAGCTTAACAGTATATTATGCTACATATGCTAAAACAGGCCTGATTTGTGGTAGACTGGTTTTGCCATCACGACTATGCACCTGCTCCCACAGCCATCTCAGTGCACCAGTTTTTGGCAAAAACAGCATGCCTCTCTAGGCCCAAGCACCTTACTGACCTGACCTGATTCCCTGCGACCTCTTTTTCTTTCCATAAATGAAGAGGGTTATGAAAGGGAAGAGATTTGATGATGTAGAAGAGGTGAAGAAAAAAACAAAGGAGGTGGTGTCAGACATCCAAACACTGAGTTTGAAAAATGTTTCCAAGAATGGACTCACAGATTTGACAAATGTATTAAATGTAATGGAGAGTACTTTGAAGGTTAAAAGTTTGTTTTATATAAAAATTTAAATGTATGGCCTTGAGTAAAATTCACAGTTTTGAGGAATATTCCCTTGTATAAAAATGCTAGGCCTACAGACCTATCTTGGAAAAAGTGTGACCAGAGTGCTTCTAATAGGCAAGGATGGTAAAACTTTGTCTTACGTACTTTGGACATGTTGGCAGGTGATACCAGTCCCTGGAGAAGGACATCATGTTTGGTAAAGGGGAGGCCTATGGAAAAGGAAGGCCCTCAGGGAGCTGGACTGACACCATGGCTGTCCAACAATGGGCTCAGGTGAAGAACAGTTGCAGAGATGGCCAAGTACTGTACAGTGTTTCAGAATGAAACTTGATGGCACCTGAGAGCAACAACAAGGCTTCCTGACTGAATAGAGATGGGGGGAACCCCTGATACATGGTCCTCCATTGGCTTCCAGCTCTGGAAATAGACTTACACACATGCTCAATTTTCAGTCAAACACCAAGCATGTCTATTATGGCAAAATAATACTGAAAAAATATGCTTACTTTAGAATGTTGTCAACCACTTGGCATCACGATAGTAGCATTTACCTAAAGGTAGAATTCATAAGGATTGAAAACATGAAGAATTAAAACAGAAAACATAGGGATGAAGTGAGATAAGTGATAGTAGGGATCTCCATGTGTGACAGAAAACAAAATGAATTGTTGAATAGAAAATGGATCTGGCTATAAACCCCTTCACCATAAAAAGTTTGTTAAAATTAAATAAAATTCAGAGTTTCACTATATATTACAGAGGGTGTTAAAGATTGAGGCCAACAGAGTAAAACAGGTTCAGCAGAAATAGTAGCAAAAATAAAGGTAAAAACATGGTGTCATTTTGTCAAGAATTACTAATTGATAAAGATCATGATATTTTGTGTGATTGTGGATGCCTTCTAAAATAGAGTCAAGTCAGGTGGTGGGGTATAGGGTTGGATGAGTGTGAATGGATGAAAATAGAATGGACATGGTGATTGTTGAAACGGAATCTCTTAATCTGGGAAATTAATAAATGAGACCTCTATGAATCATCATTTTTTAAAAAAGGACTCATTGTATTAAGGTATGAAGCTGATGATGACTCATAGTGACCGTATAGGACAGGATAGACCTACTCCTGTGAGGTTCTGAGCCTGGAACTCTTCATGGGAGTAGAAATCCCTATTTTTCTCCCACAGAGTGGTTGTTGACTTCAAACTACTGACCTTGTGGATGACAGCCCAATGCATAATCACTGTGCCACCAATGTTCCTGATCATCCGTGAAAGGTGACATTAATTAGGATGAAGGAAGGGCGTGCAAGAGAAAACAGCTGCAATCACTAGTCCCAGGAACATGGAAAGTGATTTTGCAGTAGAAGACTTGAGAGGAAAGGAAGGATAATCTTACAAGCATGTGCCATGAACTTTAACAGATACATTGGATAAAGACCATGGAACTGTCGTCTGTTCATCTACCTAGTGGAATGGTTGGGAAATTGGATGGAATAGCGTATAAAGAGGAGAGTCCGTGCAGCCTGCCTGGTCTGGCTCTGCAGCCTCCGGAGGAGGCAGGCAGCGAGTGCTGTGCTCACGCTGCCTATCTACGCTCCCCAGTGATGCAACACAGGCTTCTGCCCTGGCTGCACCTTGCTCTTTCGTTTTAGCCAAGTTACTCTGGCCTTGGCCCCAATTTACTCACCGCAATACTTGTCACATCCCATTATTACAGAATAAGTGAACTGTGCAACATGATAAACCAACAGTGTTTATAATGGTAATCTCACAAAGGAAGAGGTCAACAAATGCTAAATTATAGTAATATTGTTATACATTTTTATTAGAGTCGGGTCATTTGATATACTGGATGCCTGAAATGAGAAAAAAAAAACCCTATGTTTTAAAGTATGGCTTTTATACTTTCTTATGTGTACTTGATTTAGTCAATCTCTCAATTTAGTCTCAATTTTTTTCTGGAAAGTGCAGGAAGCCTACTTAACTCTAACTTGTAATAAAGTACTATATGCATTCTTGAAAGCCACTTATAAATTGTAAAACTTAAATAAAGAATTGCTATTATCCTGGAAAATAAAAACGATGCAGCATATTTTCTGGTATTGAGTAGCCATTGGAAACTGTACCTACCTAGAATGGCACTGCTGAAATAGAGGCCTGATGTTTGCATCTCTTTCAAGAGCTATGATTTATAAGCACAGGAGTGAATGGCTTTCTAAATACCCATTCATTAAGTCCTTAGTCTTTTGCTTCCCGTTTTCACAGATATCTTAAGCTTCAAAGATCAAAATGAATAAGCATTTAACTCAGTGTGAAAATTGCTAAAGGTAGTAACCCTATTCATATCTTGGGGAAAAATGAGAGAGTATTTCTAACCCAGTCTGGCTTTATATTTAATGTTTATGTATGATCCTTCAGTTATATTTCCAGGGTCACTGAATGGCTTCTGATCAGTACGGATGTGTTTCTATTGTTATGAAGAAACATTCTCTGTCATCTCAACAATTTCAAGTAGTTAGTCCGAAAATCCATGATCATTTATCACCTGTATTTCAGGGAAAATGCATATGTCCAACATGGACTTTTTCCAATGAGACTAACGGAAATAATATTTATTCAATTCTATGGATTTTTTCCAAATGTATATGTTTATCTTATATTACTTCAAAATGGCATTGCAATATAGGTAGTACTCATGTTATTATCTCCTTTTTTACAAATATACAGAGAAACCACCTGCCACTCCAAGGGAGAACGATGAGGTCTTCTACTTTGGTAAAGAGTTAAAGTCATACTAGTGAGGGGAGGCTATATCGAAGAACTAGAATATAGTGTAGTTATGTGTTTCAGCAGTGCTATACTGTAGCCTGGATTTATTGTGCCTGCTGTGTGACCCTCTTGAGAGGGACTGTCCAATTATCTTGCAGTGGGTTTTGGGTCTCCCTACATCCATGCTCCTTCACCTTGATTTGGTTGCTAGGATTTGATCTGCTGATACCTATTCCTGTTGACACCTCAGGCTGGTGTGCTTCTTCCATGTGAGATTTTTTGCTTCTCTGCTAAATGGCCACTTGTTTAACTCCAGGCCATGGAACCCACAGACGCAATATCTTTTAATAGCTAGGCACCATCAACTTTCTTCAACACATTTGTTTATGCACCCATTTTGTCTTCCATGATTTGTTTGGGGAGGTATCATACAATGCCTCATTATTAGAACAAACTCTTCTTGTAAGATGTAAGTAGAGGCCCAAAGTTGACCTGCTTTCTTGTTGTATCTACATGTATACACATATATAAACAAATACAGTGATGATGATTTTGTTTTACTCATTAATCATGTTAAACTTGTGTATGTTCATTTGAATAATTTAGATCTTTCAATGCATTAAAGCCAAGCTAGATAATACTTCAGGAATAGTAAGAGGAGTAGTGGTTTCCTGAGGGTAAGGGGTGAGAGGGGGGTGGGTGGGAACAAGGCAAGGAAGATTTGATAGCACTGATGACTGTATAACCCTACTTGAGGGGAGCAAACAACAGAACTGTATGTGAAGGGATATATTGGATGGGGCAAGGTAGGAGGGCACAAGGAAAGAGTTCCTGGGGGATAGGGTGGGGAAAGAGGGAATAAACAGGAGCTGATATCAAGGAGTTCTATAAGAAAGAAAACATTTTAAAGCTGATTTTGGTAGCAATTATGCATTATTGCTTGATGTAATTGAACTATGGAATGTTATGATATCTGTAAATGCTCCCAATAAAATGATAAAAAAAAAAACCAAGAGTTAAAGTCTCAGAAATCCAGAGAAACAGTTTTACCCTTTCTATAGAGTTGCTATGAGGCAGAATTCACTCAATGGCAGTGAGTTTGGGAGATGGAGTTTTTGAAAATGTGTAACTAATAAAGATTAATGATTCAATCATGGTGCATAGTTTGGTCAGAGATGGAGCAGGGACTAGAATTTGCCAGTAGGTTCATGAATCTAAACCTGGTATTCTTTTCTGTATACCAGGAGGAGGAATATGTGAGGGCTTCAAATGTTTGTGGAGGAATAAACTCATTATCTTATCCCACAAACTTTTTGAAGCCCTCTTTAATGTTTATGTTATAGGCTAATTAAAATACATTAATGCTGATAGCTTTTTCCCCCTTTCAAGTTGTAGAGGATCCTGATCCATTACTTCCATACTCAAACTACAGAGCAGACTAGCAGAGAGAAAAAGACAGAGAAAATTCAGAAAGAAATTATATTTAGCCTGTGCAAAGAAGAAATAGTGACCAATGATGTATGAAGTTTTGTGATATGCTTTGGTACTTTAATATTCCAATACATCTCACTTACCCAAAGGATATTTTGTGGGCATGTAGTTCCCTAATATACTTGTATTCTGAATGGGGGAATAAACAAGAGAAAGAAGGAAAAGAAGGAAGGAAGGAAAGCAAACAAAAATAAATTGTAGAATCCTCTTTGTGTCTGAGGACAAAAAAGCAAAACAAATTCACAGCCATTAAGGCAATTCTGAGTCCGGGTAGAACTGCTCTTGTGGGCTGACCCCGATAGAAAGCCTCATGCTTCCCCGCAGGAGCATCGGCCGATGGCTGGTGGTCAGTGGTCCGAGGCGTAACCGTTGTGCCGCAAGGGCTCGTGTCTTTACTGGAGAGTCCTGCTATTTTCCTGAGGAGCTCTGAAGAGGAAAACAAATAATTTTGAAGAGCTTTGCTATTTATGTTTTTCTTGCTTGCTTTAAATCACCACTATGAAACGTGTATGCCTAAAAGCCCATTCCTCTTCTCCATATATTTAGTGGCTACTGCAGCATTTTTCTTTACTCACATTTACTGTGCAGACAATGAAACATAGACAGCCCAAGACAGCTACTTAGTCATACACACCATGACATCCTTGTACGGAAAATACTGAAGAAGCCAAATGGCAATAATCAGAGATAACTGCACAACAGAGGAAAGGATATAGAACTAGATTGAACACCAACTAGGAAAAACAACTTATCAAAAATATGAATAGGAACAATAGTGAATAAAAATAGGAAAAGACAGGGAGCAGAGGTACCCTATCAGCTAACTTACCATAGCGTGGCCCTCTTGAAACAAAGCCAACCGTGAGGGGCATAGGCAAGAAACTTCACAGAATTCCTGATGAGACAAAGAAAATGAGGAGGGCATGAAGCAGATCTAAGGACAGAACGTCCAGGAAGGCAGAGGAAAACTCAGGGATCCTGGAACCCATAGTGCAGGAAATGAGCTGGGACCAGAGACATGACTTCTCAACAAGGCACCTGACTGATCATTAGATGGGTGGCACACACAGAATAATATATTCCTGAAGTGTTAGCAAGCAATCTCCCACCTGGTGGACGCCAGTCAGTCTCCATCCTGTTATTTAGTTGGGGTTAGGTCTCAATTGCTGACAGTAGCCACTGGACAGTGACCCAGCAATCAGAGATGTCCCTCATAGCCCCATCCACTATCTCCGTTGCTTCAAGCAGCAGGTAAGGCTATGGAACCCCCAATCACATACTACACCCCACCTCCTGCCACATGGCTCACTCGGTGAGTAACAGCGAACACGCCTGTACCATGAGTTGCCTCCACATTACACGCCACCACCTTCCTCAGCTGGTGAGTGGCAGAGAGTGTTTCCCACACTTCTGTTCCCTTGCCACACCCCTTCCTGCTACTCTGTCTCTCTGAAGAGCAGTAGAGCTCTGACACCCTCAGTCATTTACAACACTTTCCTACTGGTACCCAAGCCACCCAGCAAATGCCATCTTGCACTCACACTGAGGCCCCAAACAGGAAGTGATTCATGCCTGCTCATCCCACCCTCAGTCACCCTGCGTGCTCTGTGAACAGTCCTGTGTTCTTGCACTGCCCACCACTTCCCAGCCCCCTAGCAACAAGGAACGGATGTTCCTGTGCCAGCAGACTAGCAATCCGTGGAGCATGTTTGCCCACACTAATATGTCGAAACAAAATAAAACTTAAAATCAATATTAAGAAATAAATATACAAGCAATAAATGCAAATAAATATATAACTTAATGAAATAAAACCTTAATGAGTCAGAAACACCAGACAACAAACAACAAATCACACACATATGCAAACACACATACACAAGTAAAACAGAAGAAGGTGGGTCAAGAAAGTGATTAAAATAAAAGGAAAGCAAATATTACAAAAGAAAAAAATATTGGAACTGAATAGGAATTCAAAATATTTTATTTAGAGTCTTCAAATAGCCCAAGGAACATTTAAAAATGAAAAGAAATTCAGGAAAACAATACATGAAATAAAAGTGACAAAATCAATAGATGTAAACCATACAAAAACAACCAGAAATTTAGAATGTTAACAATATCAGAAATATACACAAACTCGGTGGAAGAACATAGAAGTAAAATTGCATCAATGAAATAAAGAATCATCAAAGTAGAGCACAAATTCCTTAATGCTAATTAATTTGAAGAATAATTAGATAAAAGAACATTTAAGAAATACTGAGCTAGGTGGGGTTCTATCAAAGGGGATAATTTGGGATGATGTAGGATACTACCAAAGGGGATACTAGCATAAGGATTCCAGAAGAGGAGGTGGGGAGAATACAGTGTAAAATTCTTAAGGTATATGGGCTGGAAGATTCCCAAATATCCTGAAAGATGAGAAGGTTACTTACTGTATAGTTTGGTTCTGTGAGGGTGGTACTCCCCCAAACAGGGAAAGGCTCTGCTGAACAGAGCTTTCTTAGTACCGATTTTCCTGCTAGGCCAGCATCAAGCAACTAGCTCTGAGTTAGTGCACCCGGTGGTGTCACCTGGGGAAGTTCTATCTGGTCACAGTGAAGTCACAAAAGCATTTTTTGTTCAACCTCATTTTCTGTGATGGCTGAATTAAGAGAACAGCCTACAGCTGTGCAATTTTGTTTCTTGGTTGGGAAAAATGCCACAGAGACTGTTGTGATGTTGAACATAGCTTACAAGGACAGTGCTGTGGGGAAAACTCAAGTATACTAGGGATTTTCTCATTTCAAAAAAGGTGAAATGTTGATTGATGACAATTTAATTCTGGATGTCTGTCAGCCTTCTGAACGGACTAAAATATCAACTCTGCATTTGGAGTTCATTTCACCAAGTCAGACTGTTCATCAAGCTTTCTATTTAGAGGTTCTGAAAAGATGGCACAACAGTGTTGGAGGGGGAAAAGGTCTGCCTTGTTGCAGACGGCGCACTGGCTTTGCCACTATAACAATGCACCTGCTCAGGTAGCCATCTTAGTGCATCAGTTTTTGGCAAAAAACAGTATGCATCTGTTGCCCCACGCACCTCACTCCATGTAACCTCTGACATCTTTTTGTTTCCACGAATGAAGAGGGACATTAAAGGACCGTGGTTTGATGACAGAAGAAGTGAAGAAAAAAATGAGGGAAATGTATTAGCCATCCAAACAGATGAATTTGAAAAATATTTCCAAGAATTGAATAATAGATTTGACGAATGTATTAAATGCTATGGACAGTACTTTGAAGGTGATGAGATTGTCCTGTAAAAAAATTTTTTTTAATGTAACATTGAAAACAGTTCCATTTGGGGGGTACTCCCTGTATGTCCAGTTCCCTGGGCCAGGATTCACAATGGTTTGGCAGTTAAGACTTCATCATTTCCCATGATGTGATCTATCACAATGTAAAAATGTTCATACTTGGATCTACTGTGAAGAGCTAAGCAGTTATAAGATTAGGGTTGCAACACTCTTTTACAGATTACAGCCCTGATGTAATTGATTGAAGGGAAGTGTTTCCTTGGGTATGAGGCCTGCTTTTAATATAAATGGACACTGGAAAAGCTTGCTTGCTTTTTGATGGGCCTGGGACCTGCATCTGGCTCATTGCCCTCTCTTCTTTGTATATGAGTTAAAGGCCTTCAATCTGACCTACCAACCTTAGATCCATTTGCCTCTGCAACCACTCTAGCCTGCCATCTTCTTATATCTTGTGCTCATCAGTCCTTGTAGCAGAACAAGTCAGAAGAAGCTTCCAGCCTAAAATCTGACACATGTACTTAGAATTTGCCTAGTCTTAGCCTTATCTTCTTACACAACTGTGCTAGCCATTTTTTGATACAAGTATCTCTCCATCATACATATATAAATATCACTATATTTGTTTTTCTAACCCAGCCTAACACAATTACTATGCATGAAACTCAATTAACTCCACTAAAGATATCACCCCCCACAAAATTTTTGCTAAGGCATATTTTAGTGAAGCTTTCCCAAATAAAAGCAAATGAAGAATACTGAAAGCAACTCATAAAATATGCAATGTCACTTACAAAAGTACAGCAGTAAAACTCAGTGCTGATTTCTCGTCAGAAGTCATGCAGGTAAGAAGGTAATGGGATGACATATATAATCTGCCAGGAAAACAACTACCAATCAGAGATCATATATATAGCAAAATTGTCTTGCAAAATGTTCTTGCCCCTCACAGAAGGGTCACAAGGAAGGGAAGAATCAACTAGGGCACAGTATAGCACCGTAAAACAAACTTTGCTTCTTTGTGGCTTCCTCACCCCCCACCATCATGACCCCAGTTTTGTCTTTCAGTTATGGCTATACCAAAGGATGTACACTGCTACAGATAAGAGCTCAGAATACACAGATTCCAGGTCAGACAAACTCCCCAGAAACACAAGGGGTGTAACAATACCAGGAAAGTAGGGGAAAGGTGGGGGGAGGAGGAGAGGAAGGGGAAATGGATTGCAATGATCAATGCATAACTGCCCTCCTACCCCCAGGAGGGGGTGGATGAACAACCGGAACCATGAAGGGAGAGAGTGGTTGGTGTAAGATCTGAAAATAATTTTTTATAATTTATCAAGGGGTTATGAGGGTGGGAGGGGGTGATGAAGGTCAAAAAGAGGAGCTGATGAAAAGGGCTCAAATATAAAGTAAATGCTTAGAAAACAATGATGGCAACATATGTACAAATATGCTTGATACAATTGATATATGGATTGTTATAAGACCTGTAGGTGCCCCCAATAAAATGATATTTTTTAAAATAGTGGAAAAATTAAGACCTATTCAGATAAGCTGAAATTGAGAGAATTTGTTAAAACCACACTGTCCATAAAAGAAATGTTAAGGGAACTCCTTCCAATAGAGAACCAATGACAAGAGACAACAACCTGAAATAGCTACACAGCAATATCCTCAGATCCCAACCTGAAATGGAGTTCACAGAACAAGACATTAAGTTACAAACAACTTCAAAACAAAAAGGAAAATAAAATATGTATATAAATTCCATGAAGATGGAATCAACGTGTTTTGAAGATGTAGTAGACTTTTAATTTAAGGAGTGTGAACGTAAACTTCTGAGTAACCACGTAACCTCCCAAAATATAACAAATATTTTCACCAATATATAGAAGAAAACAAAAATTGCTCAGTAAACAATAAAAAACAATGATGATATAAGAAAATAAAATCCACATACAAAAAAATACCAAAAGTTAAGAGGAACAAAATGCCATTGACTACACAAACATAAACAAAACCACACAAAATATATGAAAATGGCAGCATGAGGCATACCTCTAATTAATCACACTAAATAGAAATGGGTTCAATGCAGTAGTCAAATGACAGAATGGCATCATGGATTTTAAAATAAATCTATATTTTGGCTTCAAGGGACACATTTTAAACACAAAGAGCTAAACCAGTTTAAAAAAAATCAAAGAATGGAAAAAAATAGATATCAAGCAAAAATAAAAATCCAAGGGAGAGCAGGAGTAGGAAAATAAATTCAAGCATAATAGACTTTAAGGTAAAATCCATTATAAGAAACAAAGAAAACCATTAGTTTATGATTATAATTTCAGTCCACCAAGAAGATGTAACATAATAACTATCTATGCACCCAATGACAGAGCTTCAAAATTCATAATAAATCACAAAACCAACCGACTAGAACTCTAGAAAGACACAGAACACACCAGCCAGCAGCAGCACAGCACACGTGCACGTGGACAGTTCTGCAGAGGAGACCCCACTCTAGATCACAAACCAAGCTTCAATAAATGCAGAAATGGACATTCAAAGCCTCTTTTCTGACTAAAAGACTATGAAATTATAAATCAATCAAAATACTTGTTGAGGCTTCTCTATTATATTGTTCTCTTTTCATTCCTGTTCTTTTTTTTTTTAATCATTTTATTAGGGGCTCATACAACTCTTATCACAATCCATACACACATCAATTGTGTAAAGCACATTTGTACATTCTTTCTCAAAACATTTCATCTCCACTTAAGCCCCCAGCATTATGTCCTCGTTTTTCCCCTCCCTCCCCGCTCCCCCCTCCCTCGTGAGCCCTTGATAATTTATAAATTAGTATTTTGTCATATCTTGGCCTGTCCGACGTCTCCCTTCACCCACTTTTCGGTTGTTCGTCCCCCAGGGAGGAGGTCACATGTAGATCCTTGTCATCGGTTCCCTCTTTCCTACTCACCCTCCCTCTACCCTCCCGGTATCGCCACTCACACCACTGGTCCTGAAGGGATCATCCGCCCTGGATTCCCTGTTTTAACACGTTTGTAATTTTCTCTTATAATATTCCAATTAAAAGTAGCCCTGGTGGTGCCATGGGTGAAGGTAGTTGAACTGCTAAATGCAAAACCAGTGACTTCAGGCCATATCCCTCTGAAAGAGAAAACTGAGTCCAGTCAGACAGGCGAGAGTACGGCCGCCGAGACTGGGACAGCCCCACCCCTCGGACCACGAGTTGCAATTGACTTGACAGCAGTGGATTGAGTTCGAGTTTTTGTTGTTGTGTTGTTGTGGTGGTTGTTGTTTGTATTGAATATAAACATTTGTATGTTTGTTTTTAGGAATTGTAGTTATCTATTTTGTCTCCTTTTCTGTTTACATTTTAGTTTTGTTTCATAACATACTTATGCCAGAAATTAGGACCCCTAACTGTGTACTTACGTTATCTGCCAGAAACATTACTGTTTCACATTTCGCATTTGGGCTTTGATCCATTTTGAGCTTGTTTCTCTATTTGGTTTTAGGTAATGATCATGTTTTACTTTTCTACAAATGTATGTCGAGTTTTGCAAGTACCATTTGTTAATTCCAATCCCAAGTAAGTGGTCTTTGATCGTTTGCCGAAGACCAGCTGTTTACTTCTCGGTCCTCAATGCTGTATCAGTAGTCGATGTGTCTTTTATTGGATGACCACAGATAGAAGTTCTGAGAGAGTGAAGTAGGACTCTTCCTTCATTGTTCATCTTCTTCAGTACGGCGGGAGCTACTCAGGGTCTCTTTCCTCTAAAGAGATTAGGTTTTCCACTTGGTGAAAGAATGCTGAGGCGATTGGGGCAAGGATTTCATTTTATCTGTAGATTGCTGTAGATGCTGTTGACATTTTCACAATGACGTCTTCTAGTCCTTGAGGATGGTATGTTATTTTCATTTATATAGGTTTTTTTGTTTTTTTGCATTAGTGTTTTACTAGTATGTTTCATTTTCTACTTCCCTGGTTAATTTTTTTTAAGTATTCTATTGGGGGGGGTGAGATTAAAAGGTGCATGTGTTCTTGTTTCTCTGTTTACAGTCCCCCTTATCAGTGTCGAGGAACCCGGTTACAGAACTGTTCTATTAGTTCCAGTAACGTTCTCATGGAATCCTGTGCCAGATCTTCTGCAGTGTTCTGGTTAGGAATTCCAGTATGCTATGAATAAAATTGAGGCGAATGTGTACCTTTATTTCAGTTCCATACTCAAGGGGAAGGTTTTCAATCTATATCTGTTATGAATATTGTTGGCTGAACTGACAGATACCTGAGGAATTCCTGAGATGATCACCCTAAGCCACTTCTTTTGATCATCTAATAGATAGGCCTACACAATGGATAATAAGACCCCTGAAGAATGTGCTTCTTAGAATGATCACTATAGGAGATCAAATGGACAATATTTCCCCAAATGCAACATGAGCAGCCACTGCAGGTCAAGGAAACTGGAGGAATAGAAATGGGGAAGACAGGGTCAAAATCCAGAGTGTTGTCATAGTGCAAGGAGAGCACTACGTGACCAATGTCACAGGAAAATGTATATATGACATGTGGAATGGGAAACAAGTGTATTGTGTGAAACAGTCTTTGAAACAATCTTTGAAAAGTCAAACTCACTACCATTGAGTGATGCCGACTCCCATTTTCCCTATAGGAAAGAGAGATGCCCCTGTGGATCTCTGAGAGCATAACGGTTTCTGGGAGGAGAAAACCTCTTTTTTCTTCCTGGTGTTTCTGGTGTTTACAAACTGAAGACCTGTGGTTTGTGGCCCAATGAGTTACAATTTCCCCAATAACTGAGCACCCAGAGCAGGGACTGTCTCACTTGGGCAAAGAGACGACTCCCTTTATTCTAGAGCCTTTTCTCATGACACTACTCTCCTGAAAACCTACAAACCTCTATTTACATATTTATTTTAGGAATCCAGATGCCTTTATCATCCCTCTTAGCTGTGACAGAGGGGGGGCTTCTTACTGTTTGCTAGTCATCAACTCTATAGCAAGATGCTCTAGAACCACTCGTCACGTTGGCAGATGGTAATTAAAAATGCATCATAATAGTGAAGACTTGGAATGAAAAATTATCTGAAATGATTCTTCTGCCTCATCACAGGCTAAGGAAATGTCTACAAAATCATGTGAAATGGAAAGTCTCTTGTCCTGGTGCTCTTGCCTGCCATAGTCATACACTGGTGTGATGAGCTTTTACTTAACGCTCAAGAGATACATTTCTTCTACCAGCTATGAAGGTATAGATAAAATGCATACAATAATCTATAACATATGTGTAGAAAGAGAGCATGGAGACTTATGTAACAGTATTAATAAAATGTAAGTTGCATTTTCTTAAAAGAAAAAAGTTAATAAAGAACCAACCTTCAGGATAGAAGGACAAAAAATGAATTAACAAAAAAGCACTTTTTAAAAAAGCTTGACTGGAATTTCTTTCCATATTATAAAACCAAAAAATACTGTCTTAAGAAATATTTCCCATTATTAAAAAAATTTAAACCACTTAAAAGTTTTTTCCAAAGGATTCTATTCTTTCTTTTTTTAATGGACATGCTGTCAGATGCTAGAAGCAGTATACTTATTGTATTTCAGAACATTTACTTAAATTTTAATTACTTGAAATGTTTACATCTATATTTATCCCGCTACTCATTCGAGAACTGAAAGTGTTACCTGTAATTATGTGAGGTGCTAATATTACCACTTCAGGTTTAAAGTAATAGATTTCATTTGGTGAAAATGCTACTAAATGAGCCACATTCTCTGAAATGAAGGTTTTAACACTTCTGATTCTGATAAATTACAATAATACTTAGTTCTGGCTTATATAATATTTGTTTCAGTTTCTGAAATTTTCCACTGAATATCAACTTCGCAGAAAAATGATCACAACATCTAACCTGAAGAATGTTAACAAATGTGTTTTTTAAAGAAAACATTATTAATTAGAGTGCTGTTTCTTTTGAAATAACTGTCATGTACTCAAAACACATATCATAACTCACACACACTAACATTTTCACAACTAACACATCCATGTAAATAATGTGCATGTGCATAAGGCACATGGTATGTATAGGAAAAATTATGTACATATCATTTGCTTGAAAATACAGTAATATCTAGTTTAGGGTTTAGGTGGCAGAAATGGTTATGGGTTGAAATAATAACCAAAAGATTGGAGATTCAAAGCCTTCTGGAAGCACCTGCGAGGATAGGCCTGGCAATGTGCTTCTGAGAGGTCACAGCCCTGGAAATCCTGAGAACAGTGCGCCAGGACACCCACGGTCACTAGAATTGTTATTGACCCCATGGAGACGGGTTTTTATCAAGGTCTAGGTGCTGGGTCACCTATTTCTCTCCCCAGTTAACTGTCTGTGTTGTTAATGGCAATCTCTTGGCTAAATTGTCACTGTGGCCGAATATAGCAATACCATGTGACAGACTAGAACTGCCCCACAGGATTTTCCAAGGTATAATCTTTATGACAGCATGTCACCAGACCATGGGTTCCAGCTGACATTTGCTCAGTTAGAAGCCAAGAACTTAACAGAAATCCATTAGCTAAATAGTGTTTTGCTAAACATTATATGTCAGCATTATAACATTTACTGTTATAATATTTATGCTTTTATAATGTATTTCAAAATATTTTGCATAATCTGTGTTTCAATGTGCTTACACATATGTGTAAATAATCTTACACATTGACTCTTCTTGTAGTCACTGTTGCTCACACACCATAACATTCTTCTGATTTGAGTCTGTAAATGTATTCTTTTATTACCACATAACAAATCCACTTGTTTACCCTGCATTGGATTTTCCGTGCTTGTCTTTTGACGCCTGATTTAGTCGACCGTTTGGGCACATCCATCAGCACAGACTTCCATTTAAATAGCAGAGGTAGAGCTTTTTAAAAGAGAATCTACTCTTCATATTTTGGATTGATGCTTGCCATTGATGTTTGCAATTGTTAAGTTCCATTTTCAGAATTACCATTTTTCTCACAGTGTGCACCAGAGGCCTGAGTGAGGTAATTTGCTTCTGAAGAGTGTGCTTTATACTCTGCTGGGATTTGGTGGTACATAGATTATGTCAGACACAAGCAGGGGAAGAATGGTGCTGTCGGTAATTGGACTCCATGAGTTTTGTGGGCGTTGGACATATTTTTCTAATAGGAAATGGTCGTGTAGTTATTTAGAGGGTGTGTGTGAACTATTATAAAAGGGCCAGGGATCCAGACACCAGTACGTCAGACAAAGCCTAATGTTTAGAGATTCAGTCATCAAAGAAATTACTTTCATGAAATTACTTAAATTTAACAAGTGACATAAATATTAAAAGGTGAAAGAAGAAAAGCCTAAAGGGGTGGGTGATATGACCAGATAAAATAGAAAGGGGGGGGGGGAAAGAACGGAACAGAATAAGAGCCACCCACCCCCCGCCCTTGCCGCGTACCCTCTGTAGTCCCTTCCTGATTTCCAAGGTGCTCCTTTCCCTCCTCTGTGAGTCCCCCGTGTTGCATATGACCTGAATCTAACATCCATCACATTTGACTGTAATGACCTTTTGCAGAGTTGTTTTTCCCTGTGGATGAGGAGCTTCTTGAGGTCCTAGAATTTGTCTTCTTCCCTGTAAAATTGTGGGCATCTAGGAGACTGTGATTGTACTCCAGTAAACTCTGGAATCGATGATCAGCTTGTAAACTCCTTTAAAAGGCGATTACTGAGAAAGGTTGTATAACATCTCCTGGTAGCAGCAGACTCATTACACACAACCTTGTGACATGGAAAGAAACAGAGCAGTATTCCTTCCTTTTTCAGAGTGTTAACACCCTCATTTAACTGATTCCTTCAGTAAGTATTTATTGAAGATGTTTTATGGATAAGGATACATTGAGGACACTAGACATTAAGAAACAGAGCCAGTATATCTGAAGAATGAGGAATGTAATTTCTATGTAATATAAGTGAATACCATGCATGGTGTTTCAGAGTGAAAGTGGAGGGATTGTTTATGAAAATGTACTGTAAATTGGTTTATCTGGAAAACAAAACAAAACCCATTGCCATCTGGTTGATTCTGACGCATGGCGACCCTACAGAACAGAGTGGAACCGTCCTGCAGGGCCTCCAGGGCTGTGAGCTTTACAGGGACAGACTGCCTCCTCTGCTCCCACAGGACGGCTGCTGGGTGCCTTCTGCCCACCTTCCAGTTAGTAGACAAGTGCTTCACCAGTCCATGTGCTGGTACAGCTAGCTTTGTCAAATGTGCGGTAAATATGAACTGACTAAGAAAGGGCAGCATTGATTCCTGGTCAGTGTGATAAAAAAAGAGGGGGGCATTAACTCTTGGCTCATTATAGCAAAGAGGTACATTCATATGTATTTCAGGCAGGTGGGGTGATGAACAGGAAGCCCAGTGGCAGAAACTGTTTACTTCATTCTGTTGCAATGACCTGATATATGGATTGTTGCAGTGAATTTGAACTGATGTAGGTGGGTAAAATATGGTACCCAGTGAGTATTACCTGTGAATCTTAGTTGTAATCTTTTCTTTCTTCCTGGCTTTCTTTAGAAGCCCTGGTGGCCTAGTAATTATGCCTCAGGCTGCTAACTGCAAGGTCAGCAGTTCAAAACCTGGGGCTTTTACTTCTGTAAACATTTCCAGTATGGAAACTAAGAGAGGGGAAGGTTTGGAATGGGACCAAGCTGAGAATTTGCATGCAAAGTTTCCCCTCTGCAATTGATTTTGGTTGGCAAAATGCCCATAGCAAAGAAAGCGAGAGCTAATTTTCACCATTTAACTTACAAAAGTGTTACTGGCTTTTAGGTCTCAACAATCTATCTCGAGTTATAGAGAAGTTAAACAGAGAACTTGTCTGTGTTTCTTTAATTTTTAGAATAATTTCAAGGAACTGAGTTGATGCCTAACTGCATTTCAGATCTGTATAGGGCAGTGGTTCTCAACCTGTAGGCCACGACCCACTTGGGGGTCGAACGACCCTTTCACAGGGGTCGCCTGAATCATAACAGTAGCAAAATTACAGTTATGAAGTAGCAAAGAAAATAATTTTATGGCTGGGGGGTCACCACAACATGAGGAACTGTATGAGAGGGTCACAGCATTAGGAAGATTGAGAACCCTTGGTCTAGTGGGTGAATAATTTAACTTCAGGGCAGATTTTTAAATCTTTAAAAGTCACCATGGCTTCCAACCAGATAATTCTGGTATGATGCCCCTGCTAAAAAAATTAATTTCCACTCCAATGACTGAATCACAAAGTCCATCTTAACAGGATCCCCAGGTGATTTTTTATGCATACACTCTTATAAATTTGTGTGGGACCTATAAGATTCACTTATAGGGATTTGTTAAAATGTAAATTCTTATTCAGTATATCTGGGGTGGAAATGCAAATTTGCAGCAGGGGAATAAACTGAATGAACTGGTTGGAAGCCCTAAAGTCACATCAGAAGACACTTTAAACTGAATTGATTTGCCTTTGATTAAGGAGCACGCACTTTGATGAGCTCTAATTTCTCAGAAGGCCCAGTAAAGGGAATGAAGCCACGTTTAAGTCACCTGAATCTTGCAGAATTCTATGAGAAAGCCTGATTTCCGAGGCCTGCTAAGTGTATGTGCAAAGCTTGAAATGAAAGCCTTTCTCAAAGGGAAAAAACCAACAGCAACTTCGAGGTGGGTTTTGTGTACAAAATTTACTGAAATCTGATGAAAAAATTGGCAATGCTGAAAATTCTCAAATTTTCTCTCACCTATTTTCAAGTTTTTGATATTCCTATTGTTAGTAAATAAAAGTTAGTTGGGATTTAGACATGGTATCTAAGACAAACCCTCTGCCATCAAAGAGATTTGGAATTCATGAGTCTGTGTATGACTGAAAAATGTGAACTTATGCTAATCTACAACATTTTTATCATTCATAATCATCTAAGACCAAAGAGTTTCCTTTCTTCCTTATAGTTTGAGTTGTAGCTCTTAGTGGATTTGTTATTAAATAGTTAATAATACATATAATATGCTACATATATGTGGTATAACTTTTGAAATTTATGCATTTATCTTGAAACAGCAGCATCAGCTTGTGTGGGTGCTTGTTAGAAATGGAAATTTAGTAGCTCGTGCCCCAAACCACTAAGTCAAAAGGCAGAGATAGTCTCCAGGAATCTGTGGTAACAAGGTCTCTAGGTGAGCTTTCAATCATTTTTGAGATATACTGATGAACTCCAAGTCCCTGTGGCTTCAAGGTATATTCCAAATCATAGAGACCATATATGACAGGATATAAATGTGCTATCGAATTTATAAATTTGATGGAAGCTTATGCCATATTTTCTCCAGCAGAGGAGCTAGCAGGTTTGAACTGCCAATCTCCCAGTTAACAGCAACACCGTTAGTCAATGTGCGACCAGGGCTTCTTTCTCTAATTAAAGTAACAGTGATTTAAAATTTCAAAAGTGCAGTTCTGCAGTACATTATATAATGATCCTTAGAATATCATTATGTGACAGAGCCCCACTTGTTTGCAATGTTAACCAGCTCATTAGTACTCTCTTTAGTAACTCTTGCTTTCTAACTTTCCCCTCTACTTCACTCTTCTTTCTGAAACTATTTCCCTCATAAATTCCCTTTTCTGAATTGCTTTCTCAGCCTTTTCTTTCATTGGAACCTGAAAGGCAAGGACCAAAAACCTGATAGAAACAGAGATTGTTTTATGAAACTTTAATGTTGTATCATAAAAGAAGCCATCAGCTGTCTGTAAAAACAATGCTCTCTTTCTTCAAGCTTACTCTGGATTATATTTCTTAAACTACCTGCTGATGTGGCTAGGAAGCATAAGGACTGGTATAAAGTGCTTCCAGGGCAAACTCATATATCCATGCTCATTATTTCCTGCCGGCTAGACAGAGATGAGGAAGAGACAATGTTGGCAATGAGGAGACCATAGGTAAGAGCCTAGGTCATATAAAGATGCGCTAGCCCATTACCTGAACACTGGACCAAAATGTTACAGAAGCAAGAAGAAAATGCCTGTTTTGTTTGTCTTTATTGTATATGATATTGATATAAATCTAAATAGATGCATATATCTCTATATCTGTATATTTATATAGTAATAAGCATAGCATCCACCCTGGCAGAACAATTGCAATTGCATAAATGCATGTTGTCCCAACCCATGTAAACTCTATTAAACTAAGACTTGACTATTAAAATAAACCATTATTATACAGTGGTTGTAAAACATGAAGCACTATGTTATAATGTGTATCAAAATTTACTACTGTATTAAAAGGAGACTTGCAGTGCTGCAGTTTAGGCTTTGGGCTGAGAACTTTAAGGGCTATGGTTCAAACTCAGTAGCCAGTCTTCAGGAAAAAGATAAGACTTCCTACTGGCAAACCCCATATAAGGTCACCATGAATTAGAATCAAATCAATGGCAGCAGGTTCATTTATTTGTTTCTTTTATGGCAGAGTAGATTAAGCCTTAGACTACCAATTGCAAGGTCATTGGTTCGAACCCTTCTGAAGCTCTGTGAGAGAGAGAAGAGGGAGTCCCCTTCCATAAAGGTTTTCAGCCTCAGAAATCATATAGCAGAGTTCTCCTCTGTCTCATAGGGCCTCTCTGAGTTGGAATCTACTCTTCAGTAATGGGAAATACTCCATTTTACATAGCGGTGGGTAGGGCACTCTGTGAATGTGTCTGTGCTTATGATTACCGTTCCTCATATTGGTAGAAGAAATAATACATGCTGGCTCTGGAAAAACCTCTTTGCTAGTGTTATACTTCACCACACCACACATATGTTCTTAGGTGAGTCACTTTCTCTAAAACACATATTTGAGCAACACAATTGGTACTGGAACTTTTCTCCACCGATATTGTACAATTTCAAAAGTTTTAATTGTATTATTTTTCTATTGTGATAAAATATAGTTCAACTAAATTTTGTCATTTTAATTATTTAAAAATATACAACTCAGTGGCATTCAATACATTAAGTGATGTGAAATCGTTGCCATCCTTCAGAATGTTTTCATCACCTCAAAAGCAAGCACAGTGTCCATTAAGCAGTTACTCCCAACTCCCTTCCCCCACAGCTCTTGTCAACCTGCCAATTACTAATGCCATTTCTGCCTCCACAGACTTGCAAGTTCCAGAGACTTCATGTCCATGAGCTCAGACAACGTGTGTCCTTTCATTTAGTTCAATGTTTTTGAAGGGTAACCATATTGTAGTGTATGTTAATAGTTTCTCACTGTTAATGATTGAAAATATTCCATTATATGGATATTCGAGGGGCTTCAAATGTTTATGAAGAAGGGATAGCTTTACAAAGAATGGAAATTCCAATACACTTAATTGTGCTTGTGCAGAACCTGTCCATTAGCCAAGAGGCAGTCATTCAACTAGAACAAGGTGCTATTGCAGTTTAGAATCAGGGAAGGTGGGTGTCAAGGTTGTATTCTTTCACTATGTTAATTCTATATGCATATTGAGCAAACAATTTGAGAGGTTGGACTATATAAACAAATTGTAGTGCCAGGATTGGAGGAAAAGTGGTATATGCAAATGACACAGCCTTGCTTGCCGAAAGCAAAGAGGACTTGAGGCAAATGCTGATGAAGATCAACGTCTTTAGCCTTCAATATGAAGTATAACTTGACATAAAGAAAAAGAAAATCCTCAAAACTGGCCCATCATGATAAATGGAAAGTAGATTAAAGTGGTTAAGGAGTTCATTTTTTAAATTATAAGCATCTACTTTTATTTTTATTATTAATTGTTTTATTGGGGGCTCTTACAAGTCTTGTCAAAATCCGTATATCAATTATATCCAGCACATTTGTGCATATGTTGCCATAATCGTTTTCAAAACCTTTTCTTTCTATTTGAGCCCTTGGTACCACCTCCTCTTTTATCCCACCCTCTACCTGCTTCCACACTTGTGAATCCTTGATAAATTATAAATAATTAATATTTTAATATCTTACACCATCTGTTGTCTCCCTTCACCCACGTTTCTGTTGTTCTTCCCCATTAGGAGGGTTGGAAAGAAAGTAATAAGTTGATCCTTGCAGTTGGTTCCCCATTTCTCCCCCTTCTTCCCCGACCTTCCCCCGGCCCTTGTGGTATTGCTGCTTCCATTACTGCTCCTGAGGGGGTTATCTGTCTGGATTCCATGTGTCAAGAGTTCTTCTTATCAGTGTGCGTGCTCTGATCTAGTCGGGTTTGTAAGGTAGAACTGGGGTCATAGTGTTTTTAAAGAACTAGAGGAATGTGACTTGTCCCTTCTTTATGACCTTTCCATGCGAGGACATCCAATTTTCAACAGATGGGCTTCGGGTCCTCAATCTGACCCCACTTGTTCAAATTGAAATGGTTGTTTGTTTTAGGACTTCTGATGACTTATACCTGATCCTGTGAACACTTCATGATCACACAGGCTGGTGTGTTTCTTCTACATGGGTTTTGTTGCTTCTCTGCCAGATGGCCGCTTGTTTAACTTCAAATAATGAATTGCATAGGGCAAATCTATTGCACAAGGTTTCTATTTTATATAGTCAGTTTCAAGGTGCTAAAGTATGAAGTTGTCAGTTTGAGGAATAAAATGTACCTAACCCAAGTTATGGTATTGTCAATTGCCTTGTATGAAAGCAGATTAATTGATGTATTAAAATATTGTTGTTGAAAATTATTGAAAGTACCATGATCTTCCAGCAAAACAAACAAATATGGTTTGGAATAAATGCAACCAGAATGCTCCTTAGAATTGAGGATGGCAAAAATTTGTCTCATGTACTTTGACATATAATCAGAAGAAATCAACCCCTGCAAAATGTATCAAATTGATAAAGCAGAGAGTCTGTGAAAAAGAAGAAGAACTTTAACTAGATATATTGAGCTGCTGCAATGGGTTCGAACATAACTGCATAGATGACATGGTCTGGGCAGTGCTTCATTCTGCTGTAATGGGGCGCCTTTGAATCGGAACTGTTGATAGCACCACTAGTATGTCAGAGTTTCATACTTTGATGGCTTGTGTGTTGCTGTGATGCTGGAAAATATGTCACTGGTATTTCAAATACCAGTGGGTCACTGAAAGTGAATATGTTTCAGTAGATCTTCCAAATTAAAAAGTGACCATGAAGAAAGTATAGGTTGTCCACTTTTGAGGAATTAGCTAAAGAAAATCATATGGATTACATAAAAATGTTGTCAGATCCTGAAAAACTCTTGAATAGAAGCAGACCCTTGTCAGATATAGTGCCAGAAGACGAGACCCTCTGGTTGGAAGGCACCGAAACCACGACTGAAGAAGAGCCATCGTCTCAAAGTAGAACTGGCCAGAATGAGGCACCAGGAGAAAAGCCTAAGGCGTGTAAGCCTTTGGGTCTTTCATTTGCTGATAGAGCATAACACAAAATGATTCTAAAAAAACAGCTGGAAGCATCATTTGTAATCAGAATGTGGAATGCACGGATTTTGAATCTAGGTGAATTAGATTGGTAATTTTCAAAAATGAATTGTAACACATAAAAATTGATAATCAAGGTGTTAGTTAGATGAAATGGACTGGTACTGGCCATTCTGAATCAGAACATCACATGGTTTACTATATGGAGGATAAAAACTTCAAGAGGGGTGGCATAGCATTCTTCCTCAAGAAGGACATTTCCAGATTGATGTTGAAGTACAATGCTGTCTGCGATAGGATAATGTCTATTCTCATACAAGGAAATCCAGTTAATACAACTATTATTCAAATTTATGTATCCACTACTAAAGCCAATAATGTAGAAATAGAAGAATTCTACCAACATCTTCAATTTGAAATTTATCAAAGTTGCAATCAAGATACATGGATAATTGCTGGCAATTGGAATACAAATGTTAGACACAAAGAGGAATGAAGAGTATTTAGGAAATATCATCTTGTTGATAGATATGAATCTGGAAATCACATGATAGAATTTTGCAAGACCAATGAATTAGTTATAGCAAATACTTTTATTCAAGAACAAAAACAGTGACTATGCACATGGACTTCTCCAAATAGGATACATAGGAATCAAATCAATGCCATTGTAGGAAGAGATGATGGAGACATTCATTATCAGTAGGAGACCAGGGTCTGATGGTGTAACAGACTATCAATTGCTCAAAGGTAAATTCATTTAAAGCTGAATAAAGTCAAAACAAGTCCATTAGAACAACCTGAATTTTGAGGACATCTCAAGAACAGATTTGGCACATGGAACACTAAAGACAGAAGGCGTAATGAGCTTGAGCTATTAGATGACATCAAGAACATCATTCATGAAGAATGCAAATAGAACCAGGGGATGCTGCATGGTTTAAAATCAGGAAAGGTGTGGATCTGGATTATATCCTTTAGCCATACTTATTGTATTATAATAGTTAGAGAGGCTGATTAAATGAAAAAGAATATGGTATCGGGATTGGAGGAAGGCTTATTAACAACCCATGATATGTAGGATAAGAAGATGACACAACCAAAATCTTCATAACTGGATCAATAAATAACATCATGATAACTGGAGTAAATATTGAAATTTTCAAAGATTTTACTTTTCTTGGATCCACAATCAATTCTCATGGAACCAGCAATGAAGAGAACCAAAAAATGCATTGCATTGGCTAAATCTGCTGCACAAGATTTACAGGGTTAAAAAACAAGGATGTTACTTTGAGGACTAAAGTGTGCCTGACTGAAGCCATGGCCTGTTCATTCCCCTTATATGCATGTGAAAGTTAGCCATTGGATAAAGAAGATCCAAAAAGAATTGCAATATTTGAATTATGGAAAAATAGTGAAAGTAATATGGGTTTTCCAAAGAACGAAACAAATCTGTCTTGGAAGAAGGTCAGTCAGAATGCTCCTTAGAGGCAAGGATGACAAGACTTTGTCTCATGTGCTTTGGACATGTTTTCAGGAGAGACTACTCCCTGGAGAATGGCGACATGCTGGGAAAAATATAGAGTCAGCGAGAAAATGGATCCACACAGTGGCTACCACAAGGGCTCAAACATCACAACCACTGGGTGGCTGGTGCAAGACTGGGCAGTGTTTCATTCTGCTGTACATTGGGTCTCTATGATTGGGAACAGAATTAAGGGCACCTAACAAGAACACCGGCAGAAGATATCTAACAATATTATATTAATGGCATTTTATTTTTTCTGGAAGTTATTTTTTTATGCACCGAAAGGTACAGAATACATCCTAGAAATATTTGTCTGATTTGGTAAACAACATACCTAATTGTTCAGAATTATGTACAAATTTGATTAAAAACACACTTAGTAGTGGGACTTGTCTATAATACAGTGTTTATACAACGTCCTAATCACATAGCATTCTGTTTCACCTAGCATTTCATGGAAGTTAAGGAATGCGTTATGCTGTGTGTATATGGTTCTATCTAGATCTATAAGAACTCTATACTTTAGTGTAGTGTTATAAAACATTGTAGTCAAAGTACTTTATTTTAATTAGTGCTATCTTTACATGCCATTTTATTTATAAGCTACATTAAAATCTGAGAAGTAAATGGGCTATTTTCAAATGAGGTTTCTTATCTTCCTGCTCAGTGACATTTCCGGTTGTTTTAAATTTATAACTAGAGCCTCAACGCTGAAGCAGTAAGCACTTTGTATCATCACATTCTAACGGGAGCTGCCCAGACAGATTCTTTGACAGTATTTGGGATCAGCTTGGCTACTCAACCCAACTAACTCTTTCCAGCCTATAAACAAGGGAGTTGCAAATAATTCACGGGAAAAATGAATTGAGAAATTAAGGAATGTTCTATATAAGTTTTGAAGTCTCCTGGTAAGATATAAATTGTAGGGTATCGAGATGTGATAGGATATTGCTTTGCACTGACTCTTTGAATCTGCAAGAAAATGATATAGATCTGGGGACACTACTGGAAGGCATCACAGCATTATCAACCTCACTTTCTGTGTGACCCAGAGTATAGATGAGAAAGTGCTTGCATTATCTATCAGATGCCAAAAGAAGGAAAGGATGAGTCAAAGTAACATTCTTGCTTTTCAACACTCCAAACAGGTCTTATGCAGATTTCCTCAAAGAATGTATCATTAGAACGTTTGACTACTGCTTCCATAAACATTGATTGTTGATCCAAAAAAACATGGACAACTTCACTGTTTTTACCATTTATCTTGATGTTTACCTATTGGGTCAATTGTGAGCATTTGGGCTTTCTTTACATTGAATTATAATCCATACAGAAGACTGCAAACCTTGACCTTCATCAGCAAGTGCTTCAAGTCCTCCTCGCTTTCAGCAAGCAAGGTGGTGTCATCTGCATCTGACAGGTTGTTAGTAAGCCTTCCTCCAAATCTGATACCACATTCTTCTTCATATAATCCAGCTTCTCTGATTGTTGGCTCAGCAAACAGACTGAACAAGTTTGGTGAGAAGATTAAACCCTGATACACGCCTTTCCTGAGTTTAAACTATGCAAAATTCCCTTATTCAGTTTGCCCAATTGCATCTTAATCCATATACGGCTTCTACATGAGCACCATGAATTATTCTGCAGTTCCCATTCTTCTCAAGGGTATCTATAGCTTGTTATGCTTTTGCATAATCAATTAAGCACAAGCAAATATCTTTCTGATATTCTCTGCTTTCATCCAAGATACATCTGACATCAGTAATGGTATATCCTGTTTCTGCATCCTTTTCGAATCTGATCTGAACCTCTGGTGGCATATATTGGTCAATGAACTGCTGCAACCATATCTGGATGATATTCAGCAAAAATTTAGTTGCATGTGATATCAATTATATCGTTGTAAAATTTGAGCTCTCTTTTGTGCCACCTTTCTTTGGAATGGGTACAAATATGAATCTCATACAGCCAGTTGGCCAAGTAGCTGTCTTCCAAATTTCTTGGCATATAGAAATGAATGTTTTAGTGCTTCATCATTTGTTGAAACATTTTGATTGGCACTCCATCAATTAATTCCCAGAGCTTATTTTTGGCTGATGCTATCAATGCATCTTGGACTCCTTCCTTTAGTGCCATTGATTCTTAACCATATGCTACCTCTTCAGATGGTTGAAAGTCCGTATTTCTTTTTGGTAGGAACTTTGTATTATTTTCATCATCATTTGATGCAGTATTCAACATTTTTTCCCACCTTGTATTTCAATATTTCAACTCGAGGCTTGAATTTTTCTTAGTTCTTTCCATTTAAGTTGTCCTGAGCGTATTCTTCATTTTTAATTTTCTAACTCTAGGTCTCTGCACATTTCATTAGAATTCTTGACTTTGTTTTCTCAAGCTGCCTTTTGACATTTTCTGTCCAACTCTTTAACTTTATCATTTATTCCATTTTTTTACCTATCTATAATTAAGAACAAACTTAATCTGACATCCACTGTCAGAAGCTCTCTTCTATTTTTTACTATCTTTTTAACGACCTTTCACTTTTTAAAATGTGTGGTGTGTTTGATGTCACCCCACAGTTCATCAGGTCTTCTCCCTTTAGTCTGTTATGCGTCACCCATAATGGCTAATGCCGAGTCCTCAAAGCAGCTAATATTGTGGACAACTCGGGATGACATTTTGCTGAATACGTAAACCTATGCTCATTGGTGGGTGCCAGGGATGGGTGGAGAAGACAGGGGAATAGCTCTTAGATAGTCAACACTTGATATTTTGGGTAATGAGAAAGGCAACAATGAATATGAATGAAACATCTACAGCCTGATCTAGGTAAATTATATCACTCAGAAGTACACATGTAGACACATATACAAAGGTTTTGAGTAAATTATATAACGTATAATTTGGCAACAACAGGAACAACAACAAAAAGTATGTGGTTACACATGAACATATGCACATATATGTGTAGGAATGTATATATACACATGTATCACTATCTACATATGTACACATATTCATGTAATGTGTGAATGTATGTATGTATGTATACATAGTAAAGCATAGATTATTTCTTAGAATAACCAATTAGTTGGTTGGACTGCTTTTATGTTTTTGAAACTTTAGCACCATGGTTTTGTGGGTCAACTCAATCGATTGACATAATAGAATTCACAAAACTTATCTTCTACATCCTAAGTTTGGTGAGTAGTGTTTGAAGTCTTAAAAGTTAATTGAGCAGCTTTTAAAAATACAATTATTAGTTTCTTCATGTCTTAAGCAGAAGAAAAAAGAAACTAAATACTCAGAGAAGAAATTAATCTATAATAGTCTTTAATAAGCATAGTTTCATCTTCTCAGAGACCAGAAGAACTAGAAGGTACCTGGCTACCAATTCCCTGCATTCTGATCAGAGAAAACACAGATGAATCTCAATTGAATTGGAGTAAATCAGTACATTACTCATTTTTTTAAAAAGTCCAGGCTTACTAGGCCAACTGAGTCCCCATAGACTCTCCAAAACTATCACCCTGAGATGCTCCAAAAATCTTTGACAAAATTGCCCCTGGAGTTGCCTTTTCCATACATAGCATATTGGCTCATAAAATCAAAATGTAAAGATTACTTAATACTATATGCTTTAAAATATCATGTAGGTGGAACAAAATAATTAAATTTTTTCTAAAATTATTATAAAGCATAAGAGGACATAGAAATCAGGGAAATTAAATCAAAGCATACAAAATATGAGAATGTTCACACAATATAAAATTATTACCAATATATCTGATTTTTTTCACTAAATGTTAAATTTAACCAATTTGCTCGCTATACATTCACTAAAAAAACACAATAAAATGTATTTTAAAGGGGACTTAGCTCATCCCAACTAGGGGAGATTCCACTGTGTTGAAAAATATGGGGAAGCTAGATCTAATTCAGAAAGGAGAAATAAACTGAATAACACATTAGCAAAGTAGAACTGTGAAGAAAGACTGAAGTAATTGGGATTGGGGCGGGGCACTGGAAATATTACCACTAAACATATTGGTTTACATTCTTGAGTAGGGAATTTTTAATTGGATTTAGCTCTTTATTCTCTATAAACAGCAGTTTGATTTAAGTTCCTCTTTGTGCTTTTAAGTGTCTTTTATTTGTATACCTCCATTTCCAGTAGCAGTGTATTAACATATTTCCAGTCTTTTGCTCTAGATTTCTGTTTGTCCTTTTATCATTTAACACAGCCTCACAGCCCTTTGGTTTCCGTCTTAATTTATCTTTGGTGATTGCATTTTATTTCCTCAAGGACAGTCACTAGCAGTTATTCTAAAATGATTCATAGTGTTTCCATTCATACCATGATGCTTATTCATCATAAAACTTTCCATCTGGATGTTTGTCCCTTGGGGGGACAGTGTTCCTGGAACAATTCGATTGTTCTGAATTCTAACTTTCTGGGTTCTTCAAGTCACTAAGCTACACAGACTCCTGAAAGAGCAATGCACTGTGCGTTTCTCCACCTCCTGTGTCTCTTAGGGACACTTTCACTGAAAACATAAATTGCAAATGTTGAATTTGAGTATGCCTAGAGAAGTGCACAATCTTAAAGGAAGTATTTGACCTTCAAAAATCAGAACATACATAAAGTCAAACTGAAATCTAGGTGTACAGAGATTCACAATGATTTCATTGTTATAACACAGTTTAGTGACAGTTTAGTGATTTTACTGGACTTAAAGTTAGGGAAGACCAAGCAAGAGTGCCTTTAGCTTTATTTTCTATTAATACATTATAATCACTTAGTGGCGCATCAATATTTAGATCTTAAGCAATGGAATGTTACCCTTAAGTCTACTTCACTGTACTATGCAATTCAATTCCGTAAAGGTAGTTTGAGCCCTGTGGCATTTTGCTAGACTTCGTGAGAAAACGAGGACTGTTAAATGCCAGGATATGTTAGGAAGTTAAATCCAAAATGTATCAAGGTGCCATGTGGAGCTGTATGCTAGTTTAAAGTAACAAATAAGGATGCACTCACAGAAGTGGCAAAAAGAAAAAATAAATGAGGAAAGTCAATCTAGCTCTCTAGGATTGAAGGATAAGGTGTGATTAGAAGTGTAGTTATTAGTCAGGTAGTATAGGTTTGAATATTTCGCACTTTAAGTTAATTTTTTAAGTATTTAATCAACTTCTATTTCTAAAAGGTATCTTATATAAATGAATACATACAATGTAAGTAAAAAATGTTGCTTCAAACAATAGAACACAGAACAAATAATAGAAAAACAGAAAGAAAAAGAAAGAATGGAACTTGTAAGGGATTGTATTTTAACTGATCCCATAATAAATGCTATAGAAACAGCAATCAAGAAATGAAATATACATTGCATGGATAGGCTCTACAAAATGACTCATTTTAAAGTGTGAAAGGACAAAGATGTAACTTTGAAGATAAATGACAACATGACCCAAGACATGATATTTTCAATCACCTCATATGCATGCAAAAACTGAACAATGCAAAAACTAGCCAAAGAAGAATTTATGACTTTAAAGTATGGTGCTGGAAAGGATATTTCGAGCACCATAGACTATCAGAAAAATCAACAAATATATCAAAAATGCTCCTTAGAAGCAAGAATGGAGAAATTTTGTTTCACATACTTTTGACGTATTATCTAGAAAGTCCAATTCCTGGATAAGGACATTATACTTAGAATAGTTCTGGCTATGCAAAAACAGGGAAGCTTTTCATCAATAATTAATTCTTGTTGGAGTTGGTTCCAATAGAACAAAACACTACCCAATCCTGCACCATCCTCAGAATTGTTGGGGTATCAATCCAGAATTTACCCGTATATGTTGTGAACATTATTTTATTTGTTCAAACTAGTATTGATTGCTCAGGATCATCATATATCCGTATGTTATCATCTTTATCATATGTTATTTATTAAAATACACTCACTCCACAAACCCAGGAATGAAATAAATATCACATATATTTGTATATCAATTAATCTGACCATATCTAGAAGGGATAGAGAAGAAATACAATATTGAAAATTATTGGGGGACCTCTCTATCTAGTTCTTCGCTTTGGACACAGGCGCCATGATCTAATTTAGAAATAAGATATTGGAAAAGGCGTTTGATTCTTCAGTAGCCAACATGCTACAGTTAACAGTGCGATATCTGTGTTTTTAGAAGGATGCCTCTCTTTGGGCCCAGTGCTTTATTGACTATTAACATTGCTTGGAGATGGTCCTTGGGGAAGGACAGAAATCTGTTTTCTCTATATGTACATCCTTAATTTTCAAAGTCTTGCACCTGGGCACACCAGATATATAGAGGAGGAGTTTCATGCTTCTACCCATCAGGTGGCATATATAGATAGATATCTCTATCTCTATATATCATATATATATATACAGAGAGAGACTGATGTATAGAGATAGAGATCAATATATATTGCTAGAGATATATACATGTATACACACACACACACACACACAATCTTGTATTTTTCCTTCCATAGTATCTGACTGAAGCTCCTTACTGACAAAAATTCTTGATACTTCTTCTCCTCAGTAGCAAAGTTCTCATTAGTGGGTTGAGGATTTTATGGAAGCCAAGAAAAGCCTGTTGATTTCAGAATACTTCTACTTGCAAGATTAATAGAATCCCTAAGCCCTAAATGACAGATCTTGCTGTGATAGTTAACATTCATATCTATTGGGAGTTATGGCCTTTTCCCTATAATTGAGATTTCTTCAAGGGTGTGGCCTGCTTCCAATATGATTAATTGTTGCTAAAAGCTCCCTTGCTTATTTCTGGGTATGTATCCTGCATCTGTCTTTTCAACACGTCCAGTGGGCCCATGAACAAAGTAAACATGGTGGCAAGTATGGAGGTTATGCGTTTGCTCAACAATACGGTCTTCCACTGACCAAGGCTGACATGACTACTGCCATTGATGAATATCTAATCTGCTAGCAGTAGAGAACAACAATATGTCTGAGATATGGGTCCATTCTTCTGGGAGATCAACCCATGAACTTTTTCCTAGGCAGATTAAGTAGGAACATATCCTCTCAGGAGAGGAGAGCATGTTGTTCTTAATGAAATATATTTTGGACACAAATATGCATTTCCTGCATGCAATGCTTTTGTTAAAAGTACCATTAATGAATTACAGAGATCCTTATACACCAGCATGGTAGCCCATACAGCATTGCCTCAGATCAGGGATCTCACCTGATGGTCAATGAAGTGCAGCAATAAGCTCAAAGTCTTGGGATCCACTGGTTTTACCATCATTGAATTCACTGGCTCTTCATCACTGCAAAGCAGCTGACTTGATATAAGTATGGAATGGCCTTCTGAAGACTCAAGTATGGATCCAGCTAGGTGGCAATATTTTACAACGTTCTCTAAGAGGCTATTATACTCTAACCCAATGTCCAATAGATTTTATTGTTTCTCTAATAGCCAGAATTCATGGGTTCAGAAACTGAGGGTGGAAATGGGAGATGCACCACTCACTATTACTCCTTTTGACCCACTTGTAAGATTTTTACTTGCTGTCACTATGCCCTTATACACTTTGGGTGTCGAGGCCTTAGTTTTAAAGGGTTACTTTCACCTGAATACAAAGCCCTGATTCCATTGCACAGGAAGTAAAGAATGCTACATGCCCATGCCTCTAGAGAATAGGAAAAGAAAGAAGTTGCTATATTGGGTCATGTGATTGCTCTTGATTACCAAGGGAGAATTATATTGATACTATATTATGGAGGTAAAGAAGAATATCTGTGATATCCAGGAGATTTGTTGGGATGTCTCTTAGTACTACCATGTCTTTTGATAAAAGTAAATGGTAAATTTCAGAAACACAATTCCAACATGAATACTAATGGCCCCTATCTTTCACACATGATGCTTTGGGTCACTCTACCAGGCAAAGCACCATGACAGCTGACAGGCTTGGAATGGGTGAAGGAGAAAAAGTATAGTGGTAAAGAACAGCTATGTCCATGTGATAAATTACAGGAATGAGGACTATAAGTTTTGAGTATTTCCTCATATCAAATATTTTTCTTTATTTCATTTAGAAACTATAATATGTAATTGGGATAAGTGAATTTTCAATTGTATGTGTGTTAGTTAATCCCTTTAGGCAGAGATATGGCTTTATAAAAATCTGTATTTAGAGATTATATATGATTTAGGGTTATGTGTACAGGTGCCAATTAGACAAGGAATGAACTGTGATAGCTAGATTTTGTACCAACTTATCTGGGACATAATTCTCAGTGGTTTGCAATTAATACCTAGTAACCTCCCATGATGAGATATCCTATAAAGTGAAGCCTTCCTTCAATATAAGTAGATGCTGTAGAAGCACTTGCTTGTTCTTTGTTTGACCATCCACTTGGCGTGTCGATGCCCATTTCTTTAGACTTGCTTTCACTGGCTCCATAGCTGCATGAGTCAGGAAAATCCTCTCTGCTAACATTTGACCCATGGGGTTGGAACATGTGAGGCATTTCCTTTACACACACACACACACACACACACACACACACACACCACACCTTCCTTCACTGGTTTTGATTCTTTAGAGAATC
>NW_022103906.1:3310046-3312967 GCF_000313985.2 Echinops telfairi
CTTGTTCTTTGTTTGACCATCCACTTGGCGTGTCGATGCCCATTTCTTTAGACTTGCTTTCACTGGCTCCATAGCTGCATGAGTCAGGAAAATCCGGTCCCTGGAGCTCTGCGCTAGTGTACAAGGTGTTGAGTCTCTTTACACGTTTACACACACACACACACACACACACACACACACACACACCACCTTCCTTCACTGGTTTTGATTCTTTAGAGAATCCAGCTTAAGATACCGGACACCTACTTCAAATGGTGTAGAGGTTTGGGTGTGAAGGAAAGGGAATTTAGGGGAAAGTGAGGGGAAAGTAGTTTTTCAAGCAATTATAAGATCATGGGCATTTAAAAACTACACAGTTACATTATAGATTATATAATTTCTCAGGAAGCATAAGAAAAAATGCAGGATGAGACCCTAGAACTTGTGAATATGTTAGGTGACAAGTCAAAAGGGAATTAAAGTTGAAGATGGAACTTTGCTTCTCAAAACCAAACTAGAGCCACTTCCATCGAGTTGATTCCAACTCCTGGTAACTCGATAGGATAGTGCAGAATTGCTCCCTTGAGTTTCTGAGACTTTCACCTTTTACAGGAGCATAAAGATTTCTCTTTCTCCCTCTGAGTGACTGGTGATTTTGAACTGCTGACCTTCCGGTGGGTAACCCACTGTACCACCAAGAATCCAAACAGTTGCTACTCAGCAGACTTCAAAGTAAGATTATCTAAGTGCACCTGAAGGAATCAAAGAGAGCCCTTAAAATGAAAGCAAGAATGAGAAGATAGATTAGGAAATATATCAGATAGAAGATATCAGATAGAAAATAGATTAGGATATCTGATATCTATCTGATAAGTATTTGACATCTAGATATCAGTTATCTCTCTGCTAGATATCAGATAGAGGATAGAATAGGAAAGAGGTCAAATAGAAGATATCAGATAGATATAGATTAGGAAAGATATCAGAAAATGAGAAGATAGATTAGGAAAGATATCAGAGAATGAGGAGACAGATTAGGAAAGATATTAGAGAATGAGAAGATCGATTAGGAAAGAGATCAGAGAATGAGAAAATAGATTAGGAAAGCTATCAGAGAATGAGAAGTTCGATTAGGAAAGAGATCAGAGAATGAGAAAATAGATTAGGAAAGCTATCAGATAGAAGACAGATTAGGATATTTGAAATCTGATAGATTTCAGATAGAAGATAGATTAGGAAAGCTATCAGCCTGAGTCTTCAGCTCAATGTTGCTGGGTCTGAAAACGGACCTTGAGGGCCACCAAGCCACCACTGTGGATGTCTATCAGAATCTAGAATAGACAAGGAAAAAGATTCTCCCCTTGATCCCCCAGAAAGAAATTCACCTCAACCTTATGTTAGTTTCATGGGATTTATTTCGGCCTTCTGACCACCAGAATTGTACGATAACCAATTTGCACTCTTTAAGTCGCAGTTACCAGTTGCTGTCAAGTGGGTTCAAGCTCATGGTGCCCTATCGTGTGTCAGAGTGCAACTGCTTCCATCAGCCTTTCAGTGGCTGAGGTTTGGAAGTGAGTCACCAGGCCTTTCGGATTCTAACAGAGTGTCAGCCCAGACCTTCACCTTTTCAGGTGAGACCCAAACATGAAAACTTTGCACCAACAAGCATCTCCTTAAGTCACTAAGTATATGATATAATCTGTTAAAACAATAGAAAATTAATACTTATTGTATAATAATTTAAATTAAAATCATGTATTTTGCTATAGCCTTTATCAAATGTCCGTGATACGAATAACTCAAATCTCCTTTTGCACTAGATGAAAATCATTGAGGTCCCTGTGTGTGTGCGTGAGTAGAGGTAGAAGTTGAGACAGAGCACACAGAAACCTCTAGTTGGTTTGGTTTTCGTTTATTAATTAGCTGGCTCTCTCAGTGCTAAAGGCACCACCCCCTCCTCCCACATACATGTGTGTGGACAGGGGATGTCACTTTCCTGCCTCTGCCCATCAGCTTCTTTCTAGAAGACCTGGACTTCGTGTGGTCTCACTTTACTTTGCGATGCACCTAACATTTACTCACAACCAGCGTTCTCTCGGACCTGCTCTCTAAATGTCACCTTGGCAGAGAACTCTGGTAAAAAGCTGCCAACTCTTGATTCGCAGACACAGTTCACTGGCAAGAACATGCTTCCTGCCAAAAATCCAAACGCGTTTACACCCTGCACTTTTCATTCCAACTGTTTAGAGATCACTTCGGATGTTGTGCTGTGCTAATCAACAAACAGCCAGAAAATCTTATTTTTCCTTCAATAAATCCAAATTCTATCAACATTACTGGCAATAAATCAATTGAATACATTTGGAAACATGTGGAAGACTCATCAAGGAGAGACTGACCTATATCTATCTTTTTTACTTATAACCTTCATGGCTTATAATGAAACTCTGAGTGCATGTTAAACATTCTTAAAAATATCTGTTAACTGGATTATTTTTGAAGAATTTGTTGCCACAACCATAGAATAAAAATATGGTTGCTATAATATCCATAGGCAACTCCAGAGTATATTTGCTATATAGTCCCATGAGGGTAGAGGGTTTCACGTAAAGTGCACTTTGAGTTCTCTCTTTGTCAATTAAAATTAAAATAAGTGAAAGCTACTTAAAAATTAATTCCAAGAGCAAACTTAATCAGTGGGACTGATCTATCATGATCAGGAAGAGCAACACATGCTGCTTATTTCAAACTTGAAGCTCAAACTTAAAACTCCAAAAGATTTATCTAGTAGTTTTTATCCATTACATTTCTCTGTGTGTCTTTGGTCAATTTCTCACTAGCTTAGCTATTTCTTTGAAGTTCTGCTGCCCATTAACTTTATTTTTTTATTTTTTTTTATTTTTTAATTAATCAATTTATTGGGGCTCATACAATTTATCACA